>NC_080043.1:77331233-77560601 GCF_012489685.1 Lotus japonicus
TTTTCTCTAGTTGTTCCTGCTCAGGAAGAGTTTGTTAGAAGTTGAATTTAATATTTCTAAGTGCATGTTTAGAGACACGGTAAAAAACTACTATGATGCCCAAATTTTTCACCTTGTATCCAAACATGCGCTAAATCATAAGAGTCATTCGTGTCAATACTAAAAGCATAATTCTTTATGTAGAAGGATTCAATTTCTTTACTCTAAAGGTATTTGATACCATTTGAGAAAAAGCTAAAGAACTATCTACTTAAAAGTTCCAAATGTCGGGTAAGAATCCAACAAGAGTAAAAGAAAAAGAGATAGAGAGAATTTGTGGGCTCAAAAGTCTACATTTTCTTTTTGTCAACATAAGCATATTATCATATATCTTATTCTATCCAACATAAACCTTACCTTTATTTTAAATCTTTCATATCTAGATTATATTATTTAGACCTTTAGAAAAATTTGCTTCTGTGTGAGTTGTGACAACAAGCATCATGATTCATGACATTATGTATGATAGAAAAAGCAGTGTCATCATCATGTAAACAAATATCTGTAAGTATTACCTCCATTTTTCTAAGCTTAGCTTCAAGAGCTGCCTTTTTGCTGTTTTCCCAAGCAGCAACAGCAGAGAGCTGCTTTTGGGCTCTGTTAACAGAAAAAAAAAATGTTAGGAAATACTGAACATAATTACACAAACAATAAAGTGCTTTTATATGACACTCTAAAGTTGGATATTCCTTGACACCAGTATAAACATACGCTAGCACATGAGCATATGATGAAGAAGGTTACGATGAATGTGTTACCAATCATGCTTTACTTATTTCATATATTGTCTATTTTCTAGCTAGGGTTCTTTTACAATTTAACTGTACCTTATGCCTAGAAAATAATTAGCTGAAAAATATGAATCTTACTTATTCTCTGCTTTGGATTTCTCACTTTCTTCCCATGCCTTCACATTAGACAACCTTTTCTCTTTCTCTATTTCTGCAAGAGCAATATCTGTAGACCATAGAAGTACTAAGTAAATGGTTTAAGAGGATATAAGCTGTCTGGAAAAACTGATGATGAAAACCATCATATCTAGAAAGGATATTTGAAGAGGGATTTCGTAAAACGAATCAGCTAAAAATAATGCAAATTGAAATATGAGAAAAGTCAATACAAACCTCTATCAAGGGATCCTCCTAAGGTTTTCTTTGGTACTGGATCTGGTATCTCTGTAGAGCAAAAGAAAATTGGTAAAGAAAAAGTGATTATCTCAGAGATAATTACATTAATAGTTATTGGCTAATGCTTATAAAAAAAAAGTTATTGGCTAATGCATGCTTTTCTTTACTGGATTGTAATTAGGATGCAAAATTTCTTATTATATACAATAAATTTAGGATATCAGTTTTCAGACCTGAAAAATGTTCAGAATAACTTTTTCTATAAATCAAAGCATCATTTGCCACAGTGGAAAATGATATTTCCTTGCAGCATGGAGGGCAGTATTATATGACCAATGGGAGACCCTACTGAAAAATCACTTTGTTGGGGCAGGGGAAAAAGTATTTAGTGCATGTTTGGAAATTCATTCGAAAACTACAGTGAAGCCAAAATTCGGTTGACAAAAGCTAGTTCCCTGAGCTTTTCTTTATGTCCACTGTGATTTTTGCTTCAATGTGGTTTTCGAACAAGTTTTCAAAGTTGCACTTAGTGACATATAGAACAAGAAATTATGTAACATGCTTTCTTGAGAGAAAATTGTCATTGTATAGGCCTAGTTACATATGAATAAGTATTGCCCCAAATATGTTAGATATGAATAAAGAAAATTCGTTTCAATTGTGATAAATACAGTTAGCTAGATGAACATTTATGCTGCCATGATAAGCATAAAGAGTCAAACCAACTTTTGCAAGCCAAAGAAAGTGGGGTCACCCCATTAAGAAGACAAATGACTTAGAGCATGCATATCTAATAATTAAAATTATTAGAAGAAGCTACAAAACTACAACTATTACTTAAAATTCTTCTATTCCATATCCTTACACTCTCTCAAAGGAACAATGAAAATGGAAAATCATAAGACTCCCTTATAAAAAATTTTCATGAAACTCAAGCAAGAGGGAACAGGGTAAAGAGTATAAAACAGAAAAGAAAAGAAAAAAACACTAACGCAAGTAGTAGACTTAAATAGGCAGTAGGTATTGTTTTAAGAATTGTTAAACACCAAGCCCCAAAGTTAGCTCATCTTTCATTTTCCATTGGCCAAGGCTTTCTCATCAACCAAACAGAAATTATAACAGTCATAACATCACACTTCACAGTTACAACCAAAATCAGACAAAGCAATCAATCAAAGCTGGAATTTTGATAACAACCCATAATCCATTTCCTGATAAACAATCCACAGTTACTTAAAAAGCTTGAAAAGGAATTAACAGTAAACTCAGCTAACAACACAAATCAAGCTCCAATAGCCTTTGAGAAAACATATGAAGAAAGAGAAAATCAAGTAACAATACTAGCTAATTAAACCAGGCACCAGAATACAAGAGACATGATTTCTGCTCCTTCATTTTTTCAACTTTTCCAATTCCCCTGTACCAATCTGCCAAAACTCACAACACAAAAACCTAGCCTACACTATTTCCCAAAAACAGACAGAGCTACCAAGCAACTGTAAAAAAAATTGAATTTTGACGACAACCCATGATTTGTAAAAGGCTAAGGATTGAAAACTCACTCTCATTATCAACAACAGCAAGAGCCTTGGTTTCATCTGCTGCAGGTGGCGGCGGTGGAGCCAGCACCGGTTTCTTTTCATCAAGCACCGGCGCCTCAGCCAGCGGCGGCTCGGGTTCCACCACCGGAACCGGAGCCGGAGCCGGAGCCGGAACGGGAACGGTTTCCACCGCCTGAGTTTGGAGCTCCGCCATAGCTTCTGACACTGGTTTTTGTCGGAAAAACAGAGAAAGACAGAGACAAAGTTATGTGTGTGTTTATCTGAAATTAACAACGTATTGTAGCAACGTTCAGATAAACAAACGAGGTTTTGAATTTAAAGCGACACACAAGGACGCGAGTGGTGGGAATTTGGAGCCGTTGATTTGAGGTAGGCATGGTTTGATCGTGCGGTAGAGGTGAAGTGCCGACAGGTAATATAGGTAAATTGGTGCCACGTGTAGTTGAATGAGAATGAAATGGGTTGTGCCAGCAATGCAAGGTGCATGGGCATGTGGATTGTGAGAGAAGGAGAGGTGGTGTGGTGCCCATCGTCTTCTTCTTCTTCGGTTGGGGGTCCCCCATGTATCTGCCATTGATGTGGGACCATGTTTCAGATCAGAATCAGAGGGATTTCAGGAGATAAATGGAAAAGTGTGGTGGAACACTCGACAGCACAAATACATCAACACCTATAAGGATAGGGATACAATGGAAAAAATGAATTATGTTTCTGTGACACTATTAAGACACATACACGAAAAAGATAATTATAAATGAGAGATATAATAAATGATGTGAGTAAGTGTGTGGGTCGATGCTGGTGGTTTGGTCACAAGGGTTTGTGCAATGGTGGAAAATGGGTGATGATGGTAGTTTTAGTCAAATGGGTTTGTGCGAGGGTGGAAATGGGCTAGTTCAAGTGGTTTTGCGGAGGTGGTCTAATTTGGATATGTCATTGAGGAGGTGGTCTAATATGGATATGTCGCTGAGGAGGTGGTTGATTGGTGGGTCTGTGATAGTGGTGGCCAAAAACTGGTGGGGGTAGTGGTGGCGGAAATGTGGTGGTCAGAAGTGTGATTCTGATGGGAACAAAGTGCACATACGGAAATGCTTCACAACCGGAATTCTTTTGAAAATTTGAAAAACTTTTATATGCCAGTAAGGTCTCTATACTAGCCCCAATTTCCGGTGGCATGTCGTGAATCACTTTTGTTGATCTTCCTAAACCCTATAGGTCTCAAGCTTAGAGAGTAAGGTCAAAGTTTAGGTTCTTGATTAACGTTAGAGTGAAGATGTGCATTTGTAGGGGTATGGGGTCACTTATGTGCATTTGTTGTGTTGATTTTGGTAATGAATGACTTTATTGCTCGGGATGGGTTATGAACGAGTCCTTCATTATTTAGCTTTATTGTCTCTTGCCGTTTGGATTCCACCCGTTATAAATGCGCCATGGTGGGCAGGATCCAGATGGGATAATGTCTTTAAACTTGGGTCTTCAACCAAATCTTGCCTATGTTGTCGACCGGGTCATCGTAGTGCGATGACTTTGGAGGGGAACAACCTCCAAGTCCTATGTTGGTGATTTTTTTCTTTTACTTACTTGTCCTCTTAGATTCACTCTCAATAATCACATTCTCCGTCTAGAACTATTTAAATAATACCAATGTAATTAAGATTGTGAATATCTGTCCCCGTAGGATAGCTTAAGTGGTAGGAGCTGAGAGACATATGGGTTGGGTATGGGAGGTCCAGGGATCGATTCCTGGCGGGTGCAATTTATCTTTTCGATGTAAAAAAAATGATTGTGAATATCTCAACTTGATAAGCCCTATGGAATTGATTTCAATGTTTATGGAGGATGGAGTCTTCAATCCTATTTCCATTCATATTGAAACATCAACCCATATATAGTTAGCTATTCATATTTTTTAATTTTTTTCAAATTTAAAATTTTGAAACAGTGTCACTAAGAGAGTACCAAATCTTCGGTACTAAAGGAGTTGTGGGTATAGTACTTTGATAATCTTCATGTTTTTTTTTACATCAAATTGAAAAGATAAATTATAGTCTTCCTCGGTTAGTTTATGGACCTCATCCTCCAAACTTATATGTCCATAAACTCGTACCACTTAAGATATCACTCAGAAATTGATAATCTCCATGTTATTAATTAAGGCTGTAACATGGTAAGAGAAAGAAGAAAAAAAATAAAGCAAGTGAAAATTTGATATATGTAATAGACCGTTGAAATAAAGTGTTGTAAATAAGTTTATTGATAAAGCAAGAGAAAGGGACGGTGGGTTCGTGTAGCTCCCGTGTAACACTTTCCACTTATTCCGGCGAGAGTTAAAATCATTGCACTCGTATCATTTTTATTCGTTTCTTTCTTTCTCAGCATTTCCTGGCATTATTCTCTTACCAGGGTCCAGGCTGTTTCTCATTACATGCTAGTTTATGAAATGATAATAATTGATTTTCTAAAAACATGCATGCTAGTATCTTGCACTTTTCAGTTTTCACTCGTCATGCCGTGTGTTGTTCGTGTGTATAAGCAAAGTCTCTCTCTCCCTCTAATAGTTTTTTTTTATTGTCTTTGGATGCTACTCAAGGAGACCCACCTAACGGGACAATGTTTCATAGCACTTTCCCCCCATGTTTAAAGTCTCTACTCTCTAGTCAGTGACTAAAAAAAACTCTCTAGTCCAATTAATTGAAGAACAAGTGGTTAAAGCTACAGATGTGGTTTATGACATTATTATTCCAATTTAACCATGAGTTAGCATTTGAAAAATTAATATATTTAACAAAATTAGTTGGTCATGCAAAAGCTTTTCACACTAAATTATTAGGAATTGTCAAATAACTTTTCAGTCCCTATAAATATATTGATTTTTTTGTTTTATGCTCAGTTTGTTTCTGGTGATTTTTATAGGAAGGAAGTTGCTATGATGTAAAATGGCTGGAAAATGAGTTTTTTCGCGTGTTTGGAAGACAGGTGAAAATGGAAGAGGGTGGAAAGTCGTACATAAACAGTGCCAAATATGTTTTCCGCGCGTCCTTGGTGACAAAATAATGTTTTGCATATGAAGAAAATCCTACCATTGTGTTCCTAGCATTCATGAGTAGTGCAATTCAAATGAACACAATCGATTTCTCATTTTCCAAGTAAAACACGTCACGGAAAAATTTGGGCTTTAATCCTCACATTTAGCAAAATTATAGGTTTTAGTCAATATCTAAGGCTGAGCTCAGCCGTTGTAGTGATGTGTCAGGTGAACGATCTAGTGACATGCCACGTGTATTAATGAGGCTAGTGTGGCTTCCAACTAGTTTTAATTTTTTTTTCTCCACCTCATCAAATAACCCCTGAGGAATGAACAACCCACCCAGTCCACGAGTCAACAATGAATTCACCGATTGACTCAGTCAGTTTTCGATTCAACCCACTAAGCCAATCTAGTTATTAAAATAGTGACCTCGCTTAACAGCGAGCAGACAAGTTGGGGGATTAGCCCACAAATATCCAAATATTAGAAAAATTACTAAGAAATGTACAAAACTTCAAAAATTAATTTTTTTTGGCTAGTTTGCCACCAAAATCCAAATACACTTAAAAAACAATAAATTTTTTTTAAAGAGGCAAGCGGGTTGACTCTCGTCTCCCCACTGGCCCGCTAGGTTGGTCAATTAAGTGAGGCAGTTGAATCATTCAACTCATCTCGCTCCACCGAGTAGATTAAGTGAGTTAGCCTCAGGTCAGGTCGAACCTACTTTGCCATCCCTATCTCCGGCTAGAAACGAGAGAAAATTCGACAAAGAAAGACAATATTCTTTTTCTCACAAATTGGGTACTTCTTCAAACATTGGCCCAGTTCTTTATTTTTTGGGTCCGAAAATTGGTCAGGTTCAGAAAGCCCAAAAGTTGAAATGGGTTTCAAGCTAGCAACCTTTCATCTCTCACTCTTGAGTTCACTGCCTTGGTCGAGCTCAACCTTCAACCCTGTCAATGGCGTCTTCTGAAGAAACGAGTTTTGGTGAAAGGGTCTCCGAAAAGGTTCTCTCTCTGTACACTTCTCTTCCCAAGAAAGGCAAACCTCAAGGCCGTGAAGTCACCGTTTTGGCTGCTTTCCTTCTCTCTTCTCCTTCCAATGGTTCTCTTCTTCTCTTTCAATTATATAAATCAATACCCACTAACCAAATTTCAATTTTTCAATCAAAGTTTCAGGAAAAAACTCATCTTTTCACTTTGTTTGTTGTGTTGAAGAGTTGAAGGTTGTTGCACTAGGAACAGGAACTAAGTGTATTGGACGTTCTCTCTTACGCCCTTATGGTGATGTTGTTCATGATTCTCATGCTGAAGTTATAGCTAGAAGAGCATTGATGAGGTTTCCTTTCCCTCTCTTTTTCACTTCCATTGTTTTTTATATAGTTTTGCTTATCTTGCATGTAGGCTGAATTTTACAGAAGTTTGTGTGCATCAGATATGTCAATTTTGAATATTGATGTTGTATGTATATGTAGGGTGAATTTTGCAAAAGTTTTTATGAAAGTGTAATGTAGGGTGATAGTCTTTGTTATCAATTGATATAATGTGTTGCTATGTGAGGAGATATTATTTTGATTGGTTCTATTCACACCAGGTTCTTCTATACACAGATTCAACATCTTACTGAAACTAGTAGTAACCGTGAGTGTACCAATGGGGGAAAACGATTCAAAATTGATGATGGCAACTTAGTATTCGAGTTGGACTCAGGGTCAGGGTGCCTTAATAAAGCAAAATATACCATGAGAAGGGGTTGGAAATTACATATGTACATATCACAATTACCATGTAAACTATCTTATACCTTCCCCCCCCCCCACCAATATCCTCCCTTTATTTGTTACAATACGGGTTAGGTTTAAGGGTAATTTTGCCTTGGTGCTGCATTTTGTAGGTGGAGATGCATCGTTGAGCTCGCTTGTCCCTTCTCTGGAAACTGCGGCTTTAGGAGAAAGTGGTTCACCTTTGGGTAAGCTAAATCATTCCACTGGTAACTTTAACAACATTTAACATTTCATATATAAAATGGCTAAAGCAAAAAGAAACCTTAGACACATGACATTCAAATAACTACAAACTTTCTTAATAGCAAATACTTGTGCTGAACTCTATTTCCTTCTATTCTTCAAAGAATGCTTTTCGAATATAATTTTTATCATATCTGACACCACAGTGATTTTGGAATAGTATATCTGTATATTTTAAATTAAAAGGTTGGTTGGATGTTGTTTTTCTGCTCTGAGAAGAAATACTTTTGCCTATAATTCCAGTTAATGGTTTGAAACAAAAGGGGATGGTCCAGAGGAAGCCAGGTCGTGGTGATACAACTCTTTCAGTTAGTTGCTCTGACAAGATAGCCCGTTGGAATGTTGTTGGTGTTCAAGGTTAGATATGCTTAATCTAAGTCTGTTTGAGCTCTGGAATTCTTGCATGGAAATCAGCTGTGATGTGATATTTTCAAATTCCTGTAATAAAATCACAGTTTTAATACATTGCATGAAACATCAATGACACTGAGAATACTGGTGTTGGTGTGTATGTACATTTTCTGTATTAACTACATTTAGTTATATGAATATGACACTTGTTGATGGATTTATTTATTTATTACAGATACATTTTTGTATTACGACGAGTGCATAAAATGTTCCTAGTTGAATGTAAGCTTAAATGTTAGGAGGTATATCAGCTGACTCAATGGCTAACACAAACAAACAGTTACATTTGCAAACATTACTTAGAGATTTGTCTTGGTCTTGTAGTGTTATCTAATATATATTTGGATATGATCATGAGTTAGATTAGTGTGGTTGATTACTTGATTATTATTTTTTTCATTTAACTGTAGTGACTTTGTTTCTCTTATACCAGGAGCTTTGCTTTCCTACTTTCTTCAACCTGTATATCTTTCTTCAATTACTGTCGGTCTGCCTCATAACAGTCCTGAAAATTTTCAGTTTGAGGATAATTTGAAAAGAGCTTTGTATGATCATATCCGATCCATGTCTAATGAGCTAACATCTCCATTTCTAGTGAGCCAGGTCTGTAGAATATATAGTATCTTCATGAGAAAGAATTGAGTTGGAGGATGCTGACTTTTGTTTATTTTTTGATTTGGTAGCCGCTATTTCAAGCTGCCCCAGTTCCACCAAAGGACTTTCAGCAATCTGAGAGTGCTGCCAACACTTTAACATGCGGGTGCGTGTATCAAATGTCAGCAAAGTCATGGAACTTTTGTAGTTTTATGTAGCGTTGAGCTGAATGCTAACTGTGCAGATATTCCATATGTTGGAATGGGTGTGGGTTGCATGAAGTTATACTGGGAACTACCGGAAGAAAGCAAGGTACCTCTGCAAAAGGAGCACTCTACCCATCATCAGAGTCATCTTTATGCAAGTAAGCTGACATGTACTGTATTTGGAATCAATGTTGTTAAATAGCGGATATCGCGGTGCTGAGGGCTCGCTGATATCCGCTATTTTCCACTATGAGGGCTTGAAATAGCGGATTTTTGGCTTTCCGCTATTTTCCGTGATTATCAACTCTGGTTGGAATTTTGATTGTCAAGCACTGGTCTAATTATAAATATTTTTCCCCAGAAAGAGGCTGTTAGAGGTCTTCTTGTCATTGAGGCAGGGGTGCTTGACCACTTGTCTGGAAAAGGGGATTACATATCGAGAACTTAAGGTATTCTTAATCTTCTTCACATTTTCTTCTCACGGTGGTCTAATATATGTTGCCTCTCCAAATAGCTGGGAAGAATGTTTATGATCTGTCATCTCTTCACTTGTTTTGCATGATAAATCCTTTGCAGGACGGGGCTGAAGAATACCATCTAGCTTCTAAATTTTTTAAAGGGAAGCCACCTTTTAGCAACTGGTTCTTGAAACCCTTGGACTGTGAGACATTTCCCATTTCAGAATAGTGCATTAGTGATTAGTGCATTTAGTTATCTGTCTATAATCCCATCTTTGGTTATGCCAATTGAATTGCATGCAAAAATCAATGAAGCTTCTAAACACTCAAATGAAGAAGAATAACAACTTAAAGAATGAAGCAGAATAAAGAGGGATAGAAGTTTGGAAAAAAATTTGGTTTTCCTCACTCTTTTAAAGAGACGGTGTGTACTGTGAAGAAAACCCAGCCAGCCTCCTCAACAAATCTTTCCAAAAAGCTTAGTCACAATATCTATTTTATCTTTCTTTTCACACTTCAATGACATTGATAGAACATAGGTGTTGGCTTCATGTGGAGAACCAATACCTGATTGGAGATGGTCCTAGCGTTTGGCCATGGAAGATAACTTGTCATCAATGGCTGCGAGCAATTCGGTGAGAATATCAGAGACGTTTTTGGGAGGCATGATTGCAGTGAATGAAATCGTCAATTTGGTTGGAAGAAATTGTTCATAACCAAGAGAACCATTTAGAACTTAAGAATTTTAAAGAACAAAAACAAATAAGGAGATCAAAACTCAATTTTCTGCATATCATTTTCCATGGATTCCATACAATTTTGTTATGATAATAATTCCTAAAGATATGAATTGTCTGACAAGTGGCAAGATCCTATCATGTCGAATATTCTTAAAAGGTAAACATAACAAAGGTAGGAAGTATACTAATTAAACTCAATCCATGTTTGCTTATATTATAGTATAAGTTCTTTTGCACGTGTTTGAAAGAGCTTATGTAAATAGATTATGGTCTACATCTAAGTTATTTGTAGCTTATTTCATAAGCTGTTCAGATTAGCTTATGAATAAATTTATTTTTACTTAACATATTTTCAGCATATTTCAATAATATCAAATTAGCTGATGAACAAGTACTTATAGCCATATGCGTTTTTTTTTTGGTCAAAAGCCATATGCGTTTAAATAAGGTGTTTACCCAAATGCAGCCTACACAGTTTTGGAGCAATTTAGATTTATTTGTATTTCTTTTGGGCCTTCCAGTAATACTCTCTCAGCTATGTATGAGTTGGGCTTATGGACTCGCAACTATCAGTTCCAATCTCTAATACTTGCTATATCAAGGCTGTTGCAATTGCTCCCCAGTTCACATTTCCTTAGCAGTTTACACCCTATATATGTTGCTCACACTGCTAGCTGTGACATTTTTTTTAATTTATAAAGCACCTGTTATCTGATCACAATTCAGATACCAACTATTTCGGATTTAGGATTTAGTTTTAGTTAAGGCTCTTCACCCCTCCCCCTAGATGTATTGTGTGAGGCTCAAACCTAGAGCCCTTCCTGCATGTTTAGTTTGCGTTGCCATCTGAGGTATCACTCGTGGGTACTATTAATGAAAAATCGCCCTTAAAAAA
This sequence comes from Lotus japonicus, assembly GCF_012489685.1. Classification (NCBI taxonomy): domain Eukaryota; kingdom Viridiplantae; phylum Streptophyta; class Magnoliopsida; order Fabales; family Fabaceae; genus Lotus; species Lotus japonicus. The sequence goes on from NC_080043.1 coordinate 77,342,320, forward strand.
AGTTGACTAGAGGATTACACATTAAATGGTTCAGCTTGTTTCACCGAAATCTTCATAAATGAAATTGTAAGATTGAAGCAAGCTATTTTTCTATTATGACTCGTTGACATCCAAATGAAAAACAAAATGGCACGTGGATTGTGCATTTGCGTCCGTGTTCATAAAACAAAACGTGAAATGCTCTACAACTTTTTTCAATTTTTCAACTAGTCATCATCCCAAAATAGCTAAAAGTTCATAAATACTATGTTAGTACATTAATCTGTATATTTTGTTGATTACAGCAATATAATGCATTTTGGCCTAATAGTCATCTAATTAGCCCTCTGATTCTATGTATATTTGTTGACTTTGTAAAATTAATGGTTTTGGCCAAATTGCAAAGCACGCAGACTTAAAAGGAAAATCGCGTTGCTTGATTCTTGGATCCCTCTATTGCAAAAGTTCACATTGACATTTAAAAGAAGCAAGCACCTGGTTAGCTTTATTGGTATTAATCAATGTATCTTCACAATCGATAGTCATGAGACTAACTCTTCATTCCACTGTCAACGCACTAAACGGCATGGGGCAGACTAATGAGTTTACTTACTTAAGAAACGTAGTGTTAAACCACTATATCAAATATCATGTGGCTAGCTGAGCGCAAGCACAATAGACTAATAGAGTAGCTAGGAAGAATAGGTGGATCTTAAACTGATAATGATTATATATACATGTCTAATATTTTTGGACCATCTGAAGTCATTGACTAGTCTGCACTGAAAATTTGTATCTTATGTGGTGCCCCTTCCTCCACGCAACGTCACAGTGGCTTATTGAGAATGAAAGAAAGCAATGTTTCTTTCCCTTTTCATAGAGACTTCAATTTGTAAGCCAAATTCAGTTTTGGAGGGTCTTCTACGCTGTTTTGCAATGCTCGAGAACATGCATGCATCAAATCAAGGAGCAAGTGACGGCCATAAACGTGGAGTAGCCTTTACATGCAAGGATACCTAGTACACGTTTCCACTAGTCATTTCTTTTTTTCGGTATACCAATGAAATATATAAATTTCTTCGACCCTTTGCTTGTTAAAGATTTTAAATTTCTTTTTTTCATCTTCCCATCTTTTGAATTAACATGCTTTGGGTATGTATTTGCGTGTTAATGGTGGTGAGGGTCTTGAGTAGTAGTTTACAATTTCGCATGAAATCCAAGATTTATAGCTTAATGTCACAATCGTAAACTAATTTTTTTTTTGTTTATATTGTTTACTTTGATGTATAGATTCAATGATAGTTATGTTATTTAAGAGATTAACATCTTTCGTTATCGGTTTTAAAAAAAAACATATTTCTTTATCCGTAAAAAAATAAATTTATTTTATGAGATATGAAATTTAATATTTTTTTGTTTGAATTGTTATTAATGTTATTATCTTTGATAGATACTAGAGACCAACCGGCAGACATGGTCCTTGGCCCCTCCCCTACAAAATTATTCAATTTGGACATATTTGTTGGGTCTTAACTTGGTTTGTGCTTCTTTCAAAAAAACAAAACCTTGGTCTGTGCTTGATTAGTGCGCCTTCATTTTACTTGACAAATATGCATGGTTATTTATGAACTAGAACGCAAAAAAAAAAAAATTAAAATTACTTAATATTTCATTGAATAGATTTAAGTGTTGATTAAAAAATTAAGTTTTCATTTGATTGATAATTTAATCAATGAAAATCTAACTATGACATCAATGAAAAACTAATTAACTTATTTCATATCTATATATATATGTAAAGGAGACTTGAGGTTTTGCATGTATTAAATGCATTAAACCATAAAGCTCCCATACATTTATATTAAATATATTAAAAAATAAAAAAATATTAAATATATTGAAAACTGAAAAAAAAATTAGAAAACTATTCAACTACTAAAATAAAATAACAACATTCATAAACTTAAAATTGACTTGGGCTTTGCATTAGATAAATATTAAAAATTAAATATTTATTAATAAATAATTTAGATAAAATAATTTTAAAATAAAAAAAAATTATATCTATCAATATCTATCTATCTATATCTTTATGTATTTGTGACTTTGCTTAAAGTGATTGTATGACTACTAAAAAAATTGCTTATTGCAAAAGAAATGTTTAGCATTAAATAAGTTATCTATCTATATCTATATCTATATCTATATCTATCTATCTATCTATCTATATCTATATCTATATCTATATCTATCTATCTATCTATCTATATCTATATCTATATATTATATAAAAGTGAAGTTTGGCAACAAGGAGGGTAAAATAGTCATGCAATTAACTATGGCATATGAATGAATATTTTACCATGGGTCTTTATGTAATTTTGTAGAATATTTTCTAGGAAATCAATCTTGACCGTTGATTAGTTTTGATCGTGACCGTCCTTACAATTTATTTAAATATATTTATTAACATTTAAATCATATAAGTTATGGAATTCCATTGGGCAAACATAATTAGTTTTCATTTATTGAATTATTAATTCAAACTTAATTAATATCTATCTATATATCTATACTTAAAAAGAAGTTTATGCAACCTAGATGGTAATACATGTTTATATTCCCAAAAAACTTAACGTTTTAAATTTAAATATTAGTTAATGTGTGATTTTTATAACATTGATTCTTTGTATTCCATTAGTTTAATCAACAAAATTCAGCTTAAAAAAAAATCAACAATTATTTCAGAAGCATACTTATTTTTAAACAATATTTTTATTTTCTATGTGATTTTTGTGAGTGATACAAATATGTTATTTTATTGGCACATAGTTTTTCATTTATTCTAAATTTATAGAATTTATGTAGTTTTGTTTTCATTGTCCAATCAAATATTTATACATTTTCAAAAAAAATATTTTTAATTCATCTCTTATGAAATTGATTTTAAAATTTGATAACACTTTAATGATTTTATGACTTTAAAAAAATTATTGATCTTTTAATATTCTTATTGTTTCAACTTCTCTAAATTAATGATTCATGACTTTTCATTTTCCAAAACTCCTCTTCCAATTTCAATTGATTCTAAAATGAATATTATTTAATGAATGGAATGAGGAAGATAATTGTTAAGGCTTTCCATATCCTTCATGGTTTAGTCTCTAGATATAAATACTCTTCATCTGTTTGATTTGTCCTCATATTTCCTATAACCCCATCTACACTTTTGAGTTGCAGAGTTGTCAGTAACTTTTATGCAGGATTTTTTTTGTTGCTGTGAAATTGGTGAGCTACCAGCTTTTGTTTTAGGTTTCAAGTTTTATAAATCCTGCACAAAAAAACAATGTGATTTTTAGATAGTGTACATATTCTGTTTTGTTCTTTATTGTTTTCTTTAGATTTTCTATAAGGATGTAAGATTAGGATTTCCGGAACACTGACTTCATGTTTATCAATTTACTTTTTGTGTGATTTATTTTTGTTGTAGATCTACTCTCTAAGGTATAATGTAACTGATGTGAAGTTTCTCATGCTAGGCTTGGTGTTAGCCATTAAAAAGTTGTACATATCAAGGTAACCAACTAATTAAACTTTATGAACTCTCATCTTTTATATAGTTTCTTTATATCTTTCTTCTTAGTTTGATTCAATCTTTCCATTGCCTATTTATCATCCTTGAAAAATTTGGTATGTGGCACTGAAAAGTTTTTGTGAACATCCTCAAGGGATTGACAACACCTAAAAAATTGCTTTTCAGTGGCGTAATTATTCATTCATATCATTTTTTTTCTTGAGAACAATATTCATTCATATCATTTAACATCTAAATTATCATTGCATAATTTTTTAAAGATTGTTTTGTAGGCTGGAAGACCATTTAATTGGCTTTCTATGTCAATTTTGAAGGTATGCTTCGTTGAGTGTGATAGATATATTTTTATGTCATATTTTGGCTCTTTGTCAAATTAAGAAAGATTGTTCCTCAATTTTATCTTCTAATGAATAAAAGTTTATGCTTTTGGAAAAAGCCCACTTAGAATGTAGATCTATCATGAAGACATTTTGTTTGAATGACTATATGACAAAGAATTTCTAACCTTCAAGTTAGATTTTCATAATAAGTGATTTATCAATTTTTTTTATTATTGACATTTTCTATACCAAAAATTGAAGGATATTGGTCTAATTTTATTTTCATTTTAGAATTGAAAAATAATCCATTGATATGCATGCTTAGTCTATCAGCAACTATTATTCAATAAAACAATCAAAAGTAAAATCTAAAGCACAAGGGAGAAAAACACAGGTGAATATAAAGAAAACTCATTAGTATACTTTAGGGGTTATATAGAAGTTAGAAAATATAAATTTTAAAGATTCAATTTAAATCTTCCTTAAGACATCAATTATTTTATTTTTTAAAATATTTAAATATTTATGTAAAGCATAATGTTGGATGTTTTAACATTAAATTTTATATGAATTAAAAAATTACTCACCAAAATAAAAATATCACTTTTTTATACATTAGTTAATGTTAATCTTGAAAAGTGAATATCTGACAAAATTTCATAGAACATGATAAAATATTTTGTATTTATATAATATATTAATTAATATTAATATTAATATAATTATTAATCTTTAGAAATTTAAAAAGATAAAGATGGTGGGTTTAATATTATATCAATACAGAAAATAACATTCCCATTATCCTTTTTTCCTGGAAGTATATAAGTATTAAATTAAATGATTTTTAAGTATATTAAAATTTTAATTATTTACCTCGAAATTTTTGTTAATGAGGTTATTATTATTTAGCTCATTACTATTTAGTTCATATAATTTAGAGAATTTTGTAGGGCACAGTTAATATGTTTTGATCTAGAGAATTCTTAATTAATATTGATATTAATACGTAAAATTTAAAGGTGGTGGTTTTAATACTAAATATGACATCACTCCAAAGAATAATTTTTTCATCGTCCCTACAACTATATAAATTAGTAACACCGCTCATTCAAAGCGTGCACTTCGTATAGTCTGTGTTGACGTATTTACATTGAATTAAGGCTTGAACTTTTAGTCATTTTCGTTTATCCCAGAGGTTAGATATTGATGTTTTAGTTTATATTATCTAAATGTGCTATAACTTGCTCTTTGATTTTGTAATGATTTCCTCTTGATTCCATCCTTCCATCCTACTTTATATTGGACAGTTTCCATGGTTTACTAATAGGTTTTTTCATGGTTTACAAATAGTTTTTTTTCATGGTAAAAGAAAATTTCAAATTTATGATTTCTTATATCTAAATTTAATTTTAAGCTTTTAATGCATCATATTTTTTTATAAACGTAACAAAAGTAACATAGATTTTGAGAAATTATAGGCTCTACAAAAGTGAGGTTGTTGCTAAATCTTACAAAGGGGCTCATTCCTTTCGAAACATAAGAAAGATATATGAAGTTACATATGACACATTCAAGGACGCGTGTTATACGATGAACTTACTTGAAGATGATAAAGAATACATCGATGAAGTAATAGAAGCTTTGCATCTCGGTACTGCAAACAATCTTTGAAGACTTTTTGCTACTTTACTGTTATCATATATGCTTTTAAGGGCATAATTTGTTTGGAAAGAAATCTGAGAGAATTTAAGTGATGGTATTTTACGTATACGAAGAATTATTATGAAAGGCAGTGGTGAGTACATTTTTAATCAAAGTTCATAAAAAAATCATGACAAAAATCACAAAAAAAAGAAATTATACTGCTTCTGCAAAATAAAAAACAAATACATTCATCACTTGAAAAAAAAACAAATTTATGTTTACTTATATCTAAAATTAATTTTGTTCTTTTAATTCATAATAAATTTTCCTTCAATAAACATAAAAAAGAACACATATTTTAAAAGAAAAAAATATTCATGATAAACACAAATGAATAACCCCCGTGCATCGCACGGGTAAAAATACTAGTTATCTACGTATGGAACACCTCCTCTTTCGTCGGTTTAGTGTGGATAGAGAAGGTTTCTCCTTCTCTTGTAACTGCTGACATTTTGATCTTGGTGTCGGTTTCCGTTTAATAATATGCATGCAGCTTTCACAAAAAAAAAAAAAACAAACATGAAAGTAAATTGGATAACACCCGCGCGCATGCATGACAACATCATTCTTCTGTCATTGAGATAACAACATATTTTAACATTATATAAAAATTGGTATATTTTAAGAGTTTAATGGATATGCACTGTCAGTGACAACCAATCACAACATGCCATATAAGTGAAATAATATCTTTCATCTTAAATTTTAATTAAAACAAGAATATATTTGCTGATGTGGCGGAATTCAATTGGGCGACTGTGTAAACAAAGTTTACACTGACAGTGTATACCCATTAAATTCATATTTTAAATAAAAAAAATTTAATTATAAAAAATAATAAAATTTTGTTGACGGACATTTCAATAAATTTTATATATTACTCAAATTTAATTAATAAATGAGATTATATTATTTATATATAAAGTAAATTTAACAATTTAATAAATTATTTATTTAAAAATATAAATATATTAAGTGAATTTAAAAATATTCTAAATCAAGTTAAAACTTTTTGATATCATCAAATAAGTTTATAGTCCTCGAATAATAGCTCAAGTGGTAAAAGCTAGGGGACATATATGTTGGGTGTGAAGTCTAGAGATTAACCCCTGTATGGTTCAATTTATTTTTCCGATGTACCAAAAAAATAAGTTTTTAGTATATATCTAAATTTATTCAACTTTGTTCATAATTATTTTCCTCTGTTGCGATTTCTCAAGTCATTTTTACTAATATATAATAGATAGATAAAAATATGTTTCAGTAATTTTTTTCAATCAATACTAAATACTTTAAAGATATTTTTTAATTTTAAACTCTTTGGTCAAAATTATTTATCAACAAAAAATATATTATTACTAATATTTGATTATATATAAAAATATTACTTAGTTTTATTGTAATATTTTAATTTTTTCTCAATTTATATTTAATTTTTTGAGTAAGAAATAGTAATTATTTTTAATATATGAGAAATTTAAAGTGTTACAATTAGTTATAAATATTAAAAATTATTAACTACTATTTAATATTGTTATTAATGTACAGGTCAATTCAATTTTATACTCTAAAAACTTGGTACAGCTGTGATTAATAATTAAAATTAAAATAATATTAATAATTAATTTTAAAAAAGGGAAATTGAATTTTTAGAATTAGTAATTAATATAATGCATAATATAAATTTTATTAATAATTAATTAGTATTGTTATTAATGTTAGTCAAATTGACTTTTACTTATTATTATCATCATTAAATTTACAAAAATTTCTTGGGTTTTGATTAATAATTAAAATTCAAATATTGATACTTTTTGAAATATGAAAAACTGAAAAATTTACAATTAGTAATTAATATGATAAAAAATTTAAAATATTATAAACATCTAATTAATATTATTATTAATGTATTGCTCAACTAATTATATTATATTTATCTATTTATATATATTGATGATTGATCGATAAGAATCCATCCATTATCTTACAAAATATATTAAAATCTGAAGTTAAAGGAGCAGTGTGTTTTGGAAAAGCACTCTAGGATTATCCATATCAAGCAAGCAAGCAGATTTTGACTAGTCTTTATTTATTGGCAGTTTGGCACATCACATTCTGTAAGTCTCTCCCCAAACCAACAAAGCCAATAAGTCATTGGGGTGTGGTGGTGGGGTGTGGTGTGGAGCAAAACAAAACAAAGTCACCAAAGCATAGGACTCTTCAAAACCTTTGGAGCTAGACATTAGAGTTTTCTTGTGCATAAGAAGAAGCCCCTCCTCTGGATCAAGCATGAACAAGGACAACCACAGATATCTCAAACTCTTCTGGGGAACTTCTAATCAACACAAGTTTAAGAAGCCAAAAGCTACAACAAAAACAGTTACTACCACCGTGATTGTGGTGTTTTGCTTAGCAGCAACTTTCTGTGCTTTAGCAGCCTGGATTTCCGTGAGTTATTTTATATATATGCATAACATGTAGCTTCTTTATGTTTGAAGTTCCATGCATCTACATATTTTTCCCCTCCATTGTTAATAATATTACTGATCCTTGATCAAAACCATGTAGAAAAAAACAGAGTGTAGGAAGCAGAGGAAGATGTTCTGTTCCTTTAATTTGTTTGTATTCTTTAGTTTTTTATTACAGCATTAAGAACCGTGCCAAAACATATCAAATGTATGCATATTAAACTAGGAATAATCTTTCAAAAAAAACTAGGAATTATATATCTTAGCATTCAGTTTTGGAAAATGAAATCTCATTCTTGTTTCTTAGCTTAGATTATTTGTGTATTTTGTTCCCCTATGGCTCAGAATCAATTCTAATATAGTAAACCAAAATTTTGGAGAATTGATTTCAGGTCTAAAATCAATTTCAACAAAATCAATTTTCCCCATATATATATATATATGACCTTTCCTAAGGAAGAAAAAAGGAAATGTGGCAAGGTTAAGATATTTTCAATTCCATTTTTTTCCGTTCCTGTCAATATCAAATTGTCAAATTGTAATAGAACAAATGTGAGGAGAGAACTTGACATCAGAAATAGAGACAAGAAGCTAGCCTTTTATTTCAGTGGTTGGTATAACTATTATCTATGATATTGTTTCATTAATTGTTGATATAGAATTTCATGATCAACTTCATTTTTTCATAATTAATTCTGAAAGTTAGAAGCTACTCATATAAGTTTCTCTCTAGAATCAATTCTAGTGGTAAAATTAAGTGTAGAAGGATTTCTAAACATGTATTTAGTGCATGTATAGACACGGTGAAAAATCACAATGAACCAAAGAAGAACCTTCCCCTAGGCTTTGTAGTTATCCACAATAATTTTAGATTCATTATGGTTTTTCACCATATATCCAAACATGAATATGTATTTAGATGTTAATGGCATATAATTGATTCTAGGATCTCAGTTTGACCCAATATTTGATAGAATCCTGATATTGAAATTGCTTTTGAAGTCCCCATTTGCAGGTGCTTGCATTCCAAACCAGAACCTCCCAGCCACTCACCTAGCCAAACCCCAAGAATCACAAGAGTTTTCTCTTAGATGCACCAAAAGTAAGAACAACAAAGAGACAAAACAAACCTGCCCAAGAGACAACTACCCCACCTCACATAGCCCTAGCAATCCACAGAACCTGACATGTCCCTCATACTTCAGATGGATCCATGAAGATCTAAAACCATGGAAAGAGAAAGGAGGGATCACAAGGCAGATGTTGGAAGGTGTAAGAAGGACAGCACACTTCAGGCTTGTGATTGTGGATGGGAAAGTGTATGTGGAGAAGTTTAGACAGTCTATTCAGACAAGAGATGTGTTTACATTGTGGGGAATTTTGCAGCTTCTGAGAGTGTACCCTGGAAAGTTGCCTGATTTGGAGCTCATGTTTGATTGTGATGACAGGCCTGTCATTCACTTGGCCAATTTTCAAGGCCCAAAAGCTGCCCCACCACCATTGTTTAGATATTGTTCTGATCAGGGGAGCTTGGATATTGTTTTCCCTGATTGGTCCTTTTGGGGATGGTAAGTGCTGAGATAGACAACTTCTTTACAGTTACACACTCACATATACACTTTTTCTGCTAATATACCATAATATATACCAGTAGCATGTTTGGATTAGCTTATGTTTTAAAAAAATGGATTCTGACATTCCGAAACCTCTCCCTAAAATTGATGTAGACTTTTGAATTAATTGTAGAATGGTTTTTTGAGTGTGTGCTCAGTTCCCGGTTGGTGAATCTCACAATTGATGCTAATAGACTAAAATCAATTTAGGATGACAAAAATAGATGTTTGAGAGTCAAGTTGATTTTGGTTCCAAAATCAATTATGCGTTTCCGAGATTTTACAATTAGAATCATAACATTACCCTTAAAAACCACTTTTTTCAACTAGCTTTTTCTTTAATTAAATTTCCCAAAATCAATTTTATTCAAAATCAATTGGGACAACACTTATTCAAACACACACTAAGATGCTATCAGATACTGACATTTATATTTAAAATATATAATTTAACAAAATACTCGTCTATCACTATATATAAAATTTGTTTTTTCATGTGTTATCCTATATCTTAGAAGGTATAGTTTGTTGATATAATATATTCTTACACTTCTCATAGGCTCATCATGAAACTCATCAAATAAAACTTTGGTCCTACTTAAACTTTCTTTTTGAATGGTTCAAAGAGCTAAGGAAGTTTGTGCAATATCTTTTTCCATCTAGATACAAACAACACTTCTAATGTTGAGAGTCCTTACTTATAACAGGGCTGAGACAAATATAAGGCCATGGAGAGAGGTCCTGAAAGATATCAAAGAAGGAAACAAGAGGACCAAGTGGGAGGACAGAGTACCCTACGCTTATTGGAAGGGAAACCCTCATGTGGCTCGTACTAGGCAAAACCTTCTGAAATGCAATGTTACTCCACAAAATGACTGGAACACTCGCCTATACATACAGGTATTTTATTTCTTCAATTCTGTTAAAATTTTCCATTTAATTCACATCAAAGGCAGATTATTATATTGTGTATGCATTAATTTGGATCACAGGACTGGTCACAAGAATCTAATCAAGGGTACAAGAAATCCAACGTAGCGGACCAATGCACTCATAGGTAGGTAATGTAAAAACCTTATCCCATATTGAAAGCTATGGTTCCAAAGTCATTATATATTTATCACTTTACAAATTTTTTGGTCCTGGGAATGATATGTATATATGTGTTGGCACAGGTATAAGATATACATAGAAGGATGGGCTTGGTCTGTTAGTGAGAAATACATTATGGCATGTAATTCTATGTCATTATATGTCAAGTCTAGCTACCATGACTTTTTCATCAGAGGCATGAAGCCATTACAGCACTATTGGCCCATAAGAGACAACAGCAAATGCACATCTCTTAAGTATGCAGTGGAATGGGGCAACAACCACACTGATAAGGTCATCTTCCACCCTTATTTACGTGTTTGGATCAACGTTATCACAAGCTTACAATTGATTTTAAAAATTTGATTTTGGTAAAATAAATTATGGTAAAAATGAAGTAATTTATATTTGGATATATTTATGAAAGAAATGTGTGAAATTCAGTCGTAAAATTTGACAATTGATTGCGTTAAATGCAATTGTTACTATCTCGAGCTTCTAGCAGAATTGATTTTGAGACTGAAATCAATTTTCCAAAATGACTCAAACATCCATGTTTCTATCCAGAATTGACTTTACTTAATTAAAATTGATTATGAGGTCATATTAAACTACTTGTCTTACATTTCCCTCAAATTACCAGGCACAAGCAATAGGGGAGGCTGCTAGCAGATTCATACAAGAGGACTTAGACATGGATCATGTATACGACTACATGTTTCATCTACTGAATGAATATGCAAAGCTCTTAAAGTTCAAACCAACTGTCCCTCCAGGAGCTGTGGAGTTTTGTCCTGAAACATTGGCATGTGCTGTAAATGGTACACAGAGAAGGTTCATGGAGGAGTCAATGGTGAAGTTTCCTAGTCACTCAAATCCATGCACTATTCCTCCTCCATATGATCCTTCAACCTTCCAAAGCTTTCAAGAGGAAAAAGCTAATGCAACAAGACAGGTTGAAATTTGGGAAGATAAATACTGGCTTAAGAAAAATTAGGGACAATAATATGCACAATTTGGCATAGTTTTTTTGTATTGTTGAGAAAAATTGCCCTTGTATTAAATTAACACATCAGCCTGTATCGATCATTTTCAGAAATCTCCCCAACAAATAAAAGTAGAAAATATTGTTTTTTGAAAGTAAGTAGAAAATATTGTTAATGTCGTGTCTTATACATTCATATTTAGCACCAATTTGGATCCTTTTTTTTTTTCTGATTTTCTCGTGATCCTAATTGTTGTGGCTGCAACTGTTCCAGACCACATGACTTGTTTGGTTAATTGGTTTAAAGGATATATCTAATAACTACAAGAATCTGAACTTATATATGTAGAGTTACTATTAATTTCAAGGTGAATTCTGTCGTACTCAAAATTTATTTTGGGTATGATACCCGTATTAAGTGATTTAGTAGATTTTTGTCATGTAAAATAGGGTTTTAGCCGTCAATGTTTATTAATGATAGAGAAGGCGACATCTGGAGATCGTGACCGGTGAACGATGGTACCCAACACCTCTGTTTTGAAACAAAATTTTGACGATGCAGGGTAGAAGAAGAGTCGGGAACTGTCTGGATGATTACTTTGCAAATAATGATAATTGATAAGAATATTAACACTTCAAATTTAGAGCATATTTTTTATTGGTACACATCATTTAGAGCATGTATGATTCAATCAGAACATGTATATTATTGATACACATCATTTTTGGTACCATACCTTGCACCACCAAGGATTGATCTCTCGACCTCCCCTACTCAACCCACATGTCCCCTAGCTCTTACCACTTGAACTATCATTTTGGGACAACTTAACCAATAGTTTACCGGTTCTAACTATTTTCTAAATTAATCATTTTCTTTTTTTTTGTTAAAATGAACCGAGGACACTTAAAAGTAACAAATATCAGTCTATTCTTTAAAAACAATGCACACATTTGAGCTAGCACTGTTAAATTCAACCCTAAAAACAATCATTACAAATTTGTGTTAAAATATAGGCTCAAATGTGTTTTTTTTTCTTCTGGAATATACTTTGTATCTAGTACTTTTAAAGTTATTCTCATTTTTCCATTCTTGACATTAACTTTTCCATGCAAAACAAACAGAAGTCCATGTCAGGATTAGACGTGGTATATCGGTCCTTGATGTTTCCAATTTTAATCCTTGTAAATTTTATATTTTGGTTTTTAGGCAAATTTCAGGGACCATCTACTGTCAGCCATCAAGGCGAAACTCTTATTTCCCCACCAGCTCTTCTATCACCCACCACCTCTTCTCTCCCCCACCCCTTCTCCAAATCCAACCCCCACCATCATCCACCAAGCCAAAAACTATTCCCCATGACCGAAATCTCAAAGTCTCAACCAAAACCCTTCAATGATCCCTTGTCATCACCATACAATTGCAATGAATGTTGCAAAATTGTGAGAGCCACAATGCTTTCATTTCAATCTTGTCAACCTCCAACTAGAGGTTACTGCAACCAGAGCATCATCCATGCAACTAGAACCAATAAACACTCACTCTTAATCTCACCCCCAAAACGTCATTTTATATTGCAATTAGAACCATAACAAGTAAGCGCACTCCCCCACTCTCATAACCATAATAACCATAATAATCTAAAAAAAAAGAATTGAAATTGTAGTTCTGTATCTGAAGCCCACAACCACTCTCACCCACAAAATTGGACATGCAATTCCTAGACATGTGGGAGGAGGGTAGAGGATTTCAAACCCAAAATATTCAAAGTTGACCCTCAAACTCTTCCTTTTAGTGTGCAACAACACCCTACATCGAAGAAGCTACCTTGAAGTCCCTAGGAGGTGAATTGGGACACACTTGGGTGGAGAAGCAACAATGACATCTCCAATCAAGAGAGGATAAGGTGTTTTTGATTGGGTTGGAAAGGGGATCGTTGAAGTGAAAGTAGAGTTTTCCATATATTTAAAATAAAATAAAAATGTCCACAAATAATTGGCAAGGACGAAAATCGAAAACAAAGTATATTTGAAGGGCAAAAAACATACCACACCTAATGCTGACACAGACTACTATTTGTATTGGAAGGAAAAGTTAACGTTGAGGATAAAAAACAAAACAGCTATATCCGAGGGATGAAAAACAAAAAAAAAGGACTAAAGTTAAAAACAGAATATATTCCAAAGACCAAAAACACATTTAAGCCTCAAATATATAATGACATTTAAAAATGAAAGTGCCTTTAATTATAAGTAGCATATTATTTACGGACCTTCCTGGTACAGCTAAGAGCTAACGACACAAATTGCAATAATGTTCGCTCCTACAAAATACTACAATTCAAGAAATAAGGTCAACAGTAAGTCCTGGTGTTTAATAAAAGTACGTTTGATGTGATTAAAGCTAATAAAATTGAGTTTAAAAATGAATGTTTGGTAAAAAGTAAGAAAGTAAGTTTGAAAAAATAAATGTTATTTGATAATATGAAGTGAAATCACTTTTAGGGATAAAAATACATAAAATGATAGATATGATATAAAGTTAATGCATATCAATATGGATAATCATGTAATATAACATTTAACTCACTTTTTTTAACCGAAAAGTGTGCATGAACAGTTTTCTAAATTCAAGTTTTTATGGTTAAAACCCCACTTTTACTTACTGAAAAATGCACAAACAAGATGACACAGAATAAGATGCATGTTAACCCACTTATTTTTAACCACAACCAAACAGGCGCATAATGTTTATAAATACCAGCCAACTGAAAAGAGCCAGTAGGAGTTACCCTGCATTCTACCAAAGCTGCTTCAGAGATATAAAAATCCATGAATATCAAAAGCTACCCAAGCACCTTTAGGTAACAAGTGCCAGCATATCCTCATGTAAAGTGACAATTGCATGGGATACCAAAGACAATGGTCATATCAAAATCCTTCCAAAAGCAATTGTAGATAAACCAGCATCGCATGCAGCAGAAGTTGATATTTCTGCAACTGCGTGTTAGGATTGGCGGTGGGCACACAATCCAAAGCACAGTAGCCTCAAAAGCTGCCCTTGTATGGGGTCGAACACGCTATAAATGAGTCTAAAATCTATGAAAGAGGCCATAACGGTAGACCACAACCATAGGAAGGGACATATTCATAGCAAGGTATTATCCCTAAACCATCCAGCAATTAAAAATCTACAGTACTAAAAGCATGTAGCAAGTAACAAACGTCTACCGAACTAGTCAACAGAAATCCAAACACAACCGACCAACTACCTGGCAGTTAAAAGCCAAAATTTAAACTGAGGTCTACCAATAAAAGAAAATAAAAGAACTCTGAGGTCTTGATAATTTTTCAGGGCTCTCAACCAAAGCCTAATAAAAAATTACTGAACGAAGGGTCCAACAATACCCCAATTTCAACAGTATTTCTTCAATGCCAGGGCTTATGGCACCTGCTTGAGCGGAAGTCATCATAACAATGTGCGGTAAAAAGGACACACCACAGCACCTACAATTGCACAATTGAATCACAGTAAACAGACCATCAACTGAAGCAACTGGGCATAAACCACAGCACAGAATGTGTATCAGAATATAGAATGGCATTGGGATCAATAATAAACATCAGGTATCCAGGTAAAAAGAATTAAAGGGATGTGCACCGTCAGTGTAAACAAATTTTACACAGTCATCCAATTGAATTCCGCCACATTATAAAATATATCTTTGTTTTAATTAAAATTTAATGTGAAAGTTATTATTCCTTCTACGTGGCATGTTGTGATTGGTTGTCTGTGTAAAACTGTTTTACACTGACAGTGCATACCCATTAAACTCAGGTAAAAAACTGACAAATAATTTAAAAAAGAAAGACTTACCAGCACTTTTAATCCCTCTAGTTTGTGCTATGTGCGATTTTGGTCCCATCAGTTTTTTTCAAAATAATTGTCACTTAACTTCGAAAATTAAGGAAATATGGCCCGATCTTCATATACCTAAAATCTTTAAATCTGGATTTTCTATTTAAATACTCGTAAATTTATGATGGATTAATAATGTGAAATAATTTTAGAAGTTAAAAATTCAGTGAAACTAGAATAAAATTTGAAGGATTTTGTAGGATTTAAGATTACAGTATAAAGAAAGGGGAAATTTGGGATCCTTTTTGAAAGATGATACTCAATATTTTGAGTGGAAGGTTTTAAATGATTTAATCAATTCATTTTGTGACGATTTTACTTAGAAAATAATAATTTAATAGTTTTAAGGAAAATAAAAATGAGGAGGGACTTGATTGTAGCAATTTTACAAATTGAGAGGCTAAATTTGCTAAAACAATTATTGTGGAACCAAAATCAAACACCAGTTATACTAAATGGAATAGAAGTGCAACTAAGCCAAACTTGACAGATCACAGCAAAAGTACATATTTTTGGCTGGTCAATCACAACATCAGTCTTTCATGAGAAAGATCAATTAGTTTCCCCAACTTGAAGAGTTTTAAAATTAAAAATACATATTTGGCTCTAAATAGAAAAAAAATAATTCCTGTTACTCACCACTGTAAACCCTGGTGTAAACTGCCTGTCACCGGCAATAAATTGCCTGATCAATGTGTGGCGGAATTTGCTTGATTTCAGTGCCAAGTTCTTGTTCAATCCTATATCTGACCAAAAGAAGAAATACATCAAAATCCTGCAGCAAGTATGTCTAAAACTTATCCAACAGAATTAAAACATACAAATTAAAGCGATCCTCATAAGTGATCAAGTTCACTGCTAAACCAAGGTGGCCAAACCTCCCTGAACGACCAACCTGTTATCAATAGAACACCCATTAGAACGTGTACAACATATTCGGTATCAAGCAAAACAAACTGGGTAGAAAATAAGCAGAAATCAAACATACCCTGTGCAAATAAGTTTCTGCATTCTTGGGAAAATCAAAATTAATAACAACATTAACTGCTTGGATGTCTATTCCCCTAGTAAAAAGATCTGTGAATGTTTCACACATGAAGAAAAGTGAGTGATAAAGATTATCAGGACAATATACATATATGGAGTTAAAAATCTAAACATGAGTTTAGATACACATATATACCAGACTAAAGACTCCTTAACATACCTTGTCACTTAACATATCAACAGTATATACTACATTGGTTTTAACTATGAATCGAATGAGGATAATGACACAAAATTAAGGAAACAAGGACCCAAAGACATTTGAGTATTGTAAAGCCATATCAGGTAGGATAGATATCATTCACAAGCAACTGCGATGGGAAAAAACTCAATATACTGATTTCTGGGATGACGCTAAAGTGTCAGCAACATACCAGTACAAACAAGATTTCGGCAGGCACCATTGCGGAAGTCATGAAATACTCTATTACGATGGTCTTGCAACATCTTCGCATGTATGTAGAAACATGAATACCCAAGCTCAGTGATTTTCTTGGCAAGGAGTTCAACCCGATTCACTGAATTGCAGAAAATGATTGACTGGTTTATTTGCAGCTGAAACAGAAACCACTATTAATACCATATGCACAGCTAGCATATAAGAAAACCCAGAGGATAGAGAAAAATCAAACCTTAGAAAATAAAGTATTTAAGCAGTGGACTTTCTGTCTCTCTTCCACAAACGCATAAAATTGCGTAATACCCTTCAGAGTTAGCTCATCCATAAGGTTAATGACATATGGTTTGTGAAGAAACCTATCTTTGAAATCCTTTACAGTAACAGGAAATGTTGCTGAAAACATCAGAATTTGACGGTTTCTAGGAAGAAATTGAATCAGCTGCTGTATAGAAGGTTGGAACTCTGGAGATAGAAGCTTATCAGCCTGAGAAACATAGATAGCTATGTGAAGTCACAGATTGATTTAACTGCTGGCTAGTAAAGACATTAATGCACAATAAAGATGCACAAAGGATATACCACAATATTTAAAACAGAAAATAATAAGTTAGTAAACAGAGGCATTCGCTTTCAATAACAGCTTGACAACATTTGGGATACAGATTCACAATCATAGCAGATAAGACAAAAATTTACTATCAATCAGTTGCTGTATAGAAGGCTGGAACTCTGAAGATAGAAGCTTATCAGCCTGAGAAACACAGATAGCTATGTGAAGTCACAGATTGATTTAAGTGCTGGCTAATAAAGACATTATTAATGCACAAAGGATATGCCACAATCTTAAAACAAAAAATAAGAGCAAAAATCATAGAAAATCAGATTTACAATAACAGCTTGACAACATTTGGGATACAGATTTACAATCATAGAAAATCAGACAAAAACTTAAAGAAACATGGCTGCACATCAGAACATTCATGTCTCTAATAAGAGACAATCAAGTTTCTTACCCACATTTTCCTAAACTTATTTTAATATGCAACCGTGTTGCAAACTGTTCATGCTTCTCAGTACAACACAAATAAGTGAATTTCCAGATAAAATGTATTTACCTCATCCATAACAAGCATAGAGCAATCTTTCAGAACACAAACACCCTTTTTAGCAAGATCTAATATTCTTCCTGGAGTTCCGACTAGTAAATGAACCGGTTGATATAAACGCATTATATCATCTTTCAAACTGGTACCACCTGTTGTAACCATAACTTGAATTTTCAAATGCTTCCCAAGCTCTTTGCACACTTGAGATGTTTGCAAAGCCAATTCTCGAGTCGGGACCAGGATAACAACTGTAAGATAGAGAAATACAAAGAATAAAGCCAAAACATGGGTAAAGCCTGTCATTGTGCTTATTGAAAGACTCAAAAACCATAAAATAACTAAAAATACCATCATGGTTATCAAATTATGCATCCATAGTTCCACCGAAAAACAAAAACTATTTTCAATCTTAGCAACAAAACTTATCTGCGTCCATCTTACAGATAAAATAACATTTCAAGAGAAATGACAACTTATCAATATTCAACAAGAAACTATTTTGTTAAATGGAATTTGGAAGTTCATAAACTATATGTGCAGCAGAGAACAAATAATGAGATATCAACTCTGAATTTAAATGGTTCAATCAACAGTGAACAACAGGCCAGCATCCACGAGCACAAGATAAAGAGTTAATTATGATCAATGAAGATTACAAGGAGCAGCTACTCAACACTTAAATCCTAATTCAACATGGTTCAATCAACAGCGAACAACAGGCCAGCATCCACGAGCACAAGATAAAGAATTAATTATGATCAATGAAGATTACAAGGAGCAGCTACTCAACACTTAAATCCTAATTCTGAATATACCAAACATTCAACGACAGAGATATTATCAATTGACCAAGCTACAGCAGGTTTGTAGGGTCACATGAATCCACTTAAAACAGCTTGTGAGACTTTCAGGAGTTAAGCAAAAAAGGTAAAAACATGACCAATTTGATTCCCTTTGAAGCCCAACATGTTCTCAGAATTATTTATTGCTGATCTAGCTAAATCTTGTCATAGATTTCATTTTCTTTTCTTTCTTAAATAGAAGGATCAGTGTTATCAAATAGCGGCTATAGCGGCGCTCATAGCGGATTTTTGGCTAATCGCAACGCCGCTATTGCCCACTATAGCGCGCTATTCCCGCTATTCACCACTAAATGGCGGATTTTTGGCTCACCGCGATGGTCCGCGATCGCGATTTGACAACACTAAGAAGGATACAACTCAGAATCAGTATCAGGACACAAGAAGGTTCACAGAACTGAGACATCATTATATACAGTCCTTTCAATTAGATTTGTGAGAGTCTTGTAAAGCTGAGAATAAGAGGATGATGTCAAACCTTGAATAACATTATTATCCTGATCAACTTTTTCCAATGCTGGAATGCAAAATGCAGCTGTTTTGCCAGTTCCGTTTTTAGCCCTAGCAAGAATGTCACTACCGGTAAGAGCAATTGGTATGCTTTCTTCTTGGATGGGAGAAGGTCTCTCAAAACCCTTCTCATAAATCCCCATGAGCAGCTCACGTTTCAAAAAGTAATCCTCAAATTCATTTCCTTTAGTTGCTGTCACATCCTGGAAACAACAAAGGAGATCAACAACATAAATGTCATGATATAAAAGTTAATAACAAACCCCATAATCAAAGCAGCTTAATCGACTGATCCATGGATCATATAATTCATAACTATTTTCAAGTAGATTTTACAAATATCATGTAAATATGCAAAAACATTAAAACTCAGAAACTCAAGTTAGGGAAAATGCCGTTGATTGCACAGGCTACAAGGAGTAAAATTCAGGACATATCCGAAATCTCTAGATAAAGTATAAACAGTTAAGTTTGATTGTACCATGATCGATGATCTCGGATAGTGAAGCATACCGGCCACCACAAAATCTGGAAAAGGGGGGTGGTACATAGTGGGATGACTGATTTTTTTTTTGGTGTACAGATGACCAAGACCAGACCTTTTATTATATTTATACTGACTAATAATATTTTAAATATTAAATGATTTAAAAATATTTATAGTATATTATAATATATTTATTATTTGTTTCAAATATTTATAAATTGACCAAGACCAGATCTTTTCTATTTTTTTTTTAAACATGTGATTGGGCTTTGCTTTAAGCCCATTAACTACCAAAGCCCTAATTTATTTCACTCAATTTTGATACCAACAGCTAAAGCAACACTACGTTAGTTCACAGCACCGCAACTCCTCTTCCTTCCCTGGCTTTCTTCTCATCTTATTCATTTCTTCTCCTGTCACCAGATCTGACTCCCTACCATCCTCATCCTTCTTTTCATTCCTCTTGCGGTGCTTCAGAAAAACAGAGGTCATGGCTACGATGACAACTTCCTGCGGTAACCATAGTTTTTGTCCAAGGTTTTCGGATTTTTTGGGTTCCGCCACGACAGTGAACTGCATCGCTATGGAGGTCCTTGTAGCGGCACATGGCCGAGACGTGATGCTACGGTGGATAGCAATGCTATTGATAACTATGGATCATACTCTAAATAACTGAAAGAACAATCTCAAGGGCCTAACAGGACAATAAAAAAGACATGAGTCAACCAACAAAATGCCAATTTAATTTAATAGCACGAATGATCTTCACAAAAACATTTATGATATATTAGTGTATGAAATAACTAGAGGGCGAGCCTCAGCACAACGGTAAGGTTGTTGCCATGTGACTTTGCGGGCACATGTTCAAGCCATAGAATCAGCCTCTTGCAAAAATGCAAGGTAAAGCTGCCTACATTAGATCCCCAAAGTGGATCGGGCCCCTCCCTGGATCTAGCAACCAAGTTTGCCCTTAAGTGTATGAAATAACTCCATACTGATAAAGATAAACAAAAATAAAATAGTAAGTAATTACAAATATCATAAATAAGGTGTACTGCCCCAAGGATCTAAACCAAACTAAATGATTAGAATAAAATGCATATAACCAGCAGCTTGAAGCATCGTATTTCCCCAAGGGTCTAAACCAAACTATATGATTAGAATAAAATGCATATAACCCGTAGCTTGAGGCATAAGAGTATTCATAACCATACCTCGGTCTTATATCGTGTATCAGCGGGTGGAATCTTCAGTCTTGCCTTCCAATCTTGTGAACTAATAGAGGAAAACAAAAAACAATTGAGGATAACATGAGAACACATTCTTTCTTTTTGAAGAGCAGAACCACTTAAAATATTTACTAAAAAATAGTTTCATCTAGCAGTAAGAGAATTAAATTTTACATTGTGAAAATTTCCAAACTATCATAAACTCATGATTTCATCAACATCACTCCATAAAATAAAGCATTTGGAACAAGAAGGCATCAGCCAAGATCGTGGACAATATCAATTCAACTTTGCACTTGAGCATAAGCATATAAAAGAAAAAAGTGTAGAATAGGTTCAGCAAACAAAATGATTCATAAATCAAAACATCAGAACCATGGTCTTCCACAAAGCACAAAGGATGATTATCTAATTCTCAATTTGGCATTTCTATGATCATATAAGAACCTAACTACAAGAAACGTGTTCCAGTCACTTAATTAATTTAACATGTGTCCAGCCTTCACAAAAAATATAAAGAACAGAAAACCCCAAGCCCCAAGGAATCGCTGTCAGCGTTAGATGGCAGTACGTGCAGGTACAGGTTTGTGGTACCTAACTTTCCACTACATGCGTTCTGAGGTGGAACACTAGGAGGTTCCATAATTTAGCATTTAAATAATTTAGACTTAGATTGATATTGTATAAACTTCAAAGTTCAAACTATAGCATTGAGCAGTAAAAAGTATATAAAGTCCATTAGCCCAATTGAAAATTATAGTGGGGGCCAATGACCATTATATATTTCATAACTATTTCTTTCTCAAGTGATGATGTACGTTGCTTCATTAGGGTCCATTATTCGGTTTAAAATATATATATTTCCAGAGATAACGGCATTTCCTTAACCGTTTACTTTTTCTCCAATCCCTCTTGCTCTTTCTGTGTTCATTCCTATGTGTCGCAGCAGCGCTGCATTCCTCTATTCATCTCTCCTCTTCCTCTTTGAGTAAGTTCATAATGCTGGTTCGAGTGTTCAAGTAGTGTTTTCAATCCCGGATAGTGGGGCGTAGCGGCCGACCCCAAAAAAGCTATAGCGGGGTGGCCTCTACGCTGAATTTTTTTACATATGTTTTAGGCTTAAAAGCACTTTTGGTCCCCCACTTATACCTTTCGTGCAGTTTTGGTCCTAAAACTTTGAAAATTGCATTTTTAATCCCACACGTTTACCTCCGTTAGCACTTTTGGTTTTCCATCCAATTCCGTCAAGAATTTAACAGAATCTGGAAAAAATAATTAATTTAAAATTACAATCCAGAACATTCATTGATCTTCATCTTCTTCAAATATCTTCATCATCTTTATTTCTCTTCTTCTTTCAAGCTCTAAATCGTGGGCTATTAGCAAGCTACAACCCACATTCCTTTTGGTATTAATCTTAGGCCAGCATCGAGAAGCACAAAGAGAAGCCCCTCTCACCAAACCCATTTCCACTTTCTACTACCGCTACGATCCCATCAGTTATGCGAGACCATGAAGCAGATCATCGACCAGGCTCGCCATGAGCGTCATCTCTGTCATCATCGACCGACCTCTCTGTTTGTGCTCCGCATCTGGGTTTCAATTTGAGTTGAAGGTTGCAATGGCCGGATCTGGGTTTCGATCTTGTTTTCTTTTGTTTTTTCTTTGGGTTGGGGTTTTTGCTTTGGGACTGGTAGACCATGGCAGGGCTGATTCGGGTATTGATATAGTGGCTATGGGTTATTGATGATGGAGATGGATTCTGGTGTTAGCTATGGGTTTGAACAGTTCTGTGATTTATGGTTGATGGAGATGAACGGCTGGGGTTTTTTGTGCTTAGTTTGGGATTAAGATGATGAATTTTTGGAATTTCTAGAATTTCTAAAGATGATAAACATGGTCTGGGTTTACAAAGGGAAGAAGATGGAGAGGAAAGTAAAGAGGATGGAAAATTTGTAGCTGTTACGAAATTGGGGTTTGGTGAAATGTGAGGGGATGATATGTTCAAATTGGTTTGGGTGGTAAATGACATTCTTTGGTGGTGCTTATTTTTGCTGATTGCTCTACTGGGGAATAGTGTTGATGTATGGGTTTTATTGCGGGAGTGTAAATGTTATTTATTCATTAGTTGGGTTGCTGAGTTTTTTCAGGAAAATACAAAGGTTGCTGGGTTATTTTTCTGGAAAATATTTGAAGATGATAGATGAAGATGATGAAGGTTGCTGGGTTTTTATTTTTTTTATTTTTTAATTATTTTTTAAGCTGAAACCGTTAGAAATTGGATGGAAAACCAAAAGTGCTAACGGAGGTAAATGTGTGGGACTAAAAATGCAATTTTCAAAGTTTCAGGACCAAAACAACACAAAAGGTATAAGTGGGGGACCAAAAGTGCTTTTAAGCCTATGTTTTATGTAGCCTATCCTAAACACAATGCTTAAAAATGATAAAAAGTACTCAAAAATCATACATTCAAAAAAGAGGTTGCTAGGATAAAAGAGATACTAAAAAATAAAGGACTACAACATAAACTAAGTAACTAGAAGAGCATGTTGTGTATTGTGATAGCTAAAAAACGATAGAGGCTGCTAGGATAAACAGAGATACATTATAAGAGTTAGAGACTAAAAGAGAACACAAATAGAAACAAAACTGACAGAATAAAAACAGAGCACCCAATAGGCACAAAACAGAGAAGAACAGCAAGCTCAAGGATGCTTGAACAAAACAGGGTTTTGGGGGATGCAGAGGTGTCGCCGCCAGAAGGTTGCTGGAGACAGGTCCTGAGTGGCACGCAAGCTTGGGTGCAGGAAGAATGGATATGGAGAGCTGGGCAGATGTCGAAGAGAAGTATAAGAGAGGGAGATGCACAATATTGGGTTATACTAAACTTTCCGAGGCAAAATTCGGTATCTACCCTCACAATGTTGCCCTAACAGTACGATTTCAAGGGTAAAAGAGGGGTTTTTGATTGAGCATCAGAATAGCACAGCAATTCCTGCTAGGCACAAGTCACTCCACTATTTGACATCCTGCTGACAGTGGCTGCTCCGCTCCACCACTCCGCTAAAGCACCACTATTAGCAACCCTATATGGAAGTTTGGGGCAACAAATGTAGGGATGACAATTTCACTCGAACCCAATGTGTACCCATGAAAGTTATCCACCATGAGTAAGATATTTATTCATCAAATTTGAGTCTTTACCCGCAAAATTTTGATGATATGGGCATGGCTACAAGTACAACAGTACCTAACATTACTCTTACCTACATTACATATTTCTTTAATAGTTAATACATAATTCAAAAGCTTTTAATATTTTTTCAATTTAGTTAAATGGTTATGTTTGTAATGATTTTATAATTGAGAATGAGATGATCGTTTGAATATTTTTCTAATTGTTATATGCAGTACTTATAATCATACTTACATTTTTTAGTTATTTTTAAAAGTTAATCTTATATTTGTCAAAAATATTCAAGTTTTTCTAATTTGTCAAAAAAACGCATCACGTGATATCATATCCAAGTTAACTTAAATGTGGTCATTGGGTCCAAGGTCTGGGTATAGAGATATCAAGGGGGTATGGGATTACTATAGTTGCTACTCACACAAGTATACGGAAAATACTGTTTTTTTCTAAATATTGGGTACGGGGGACACGGACCATCCTACCTAGACAACCTATTGTCATCCCTACACAAATGTAACCCTGGTACACTACAAACTGCATAATGACAGAAGACATCACATAATGCCAATTGAAAGGTAGTGCAACATAGTATAGATCGCAAGGTAGTCCCGATAGCTAAAATAAAAAAAGGTTACAATAAAAAAATGAAAAAAACACTCAATCATCCTAAAAGTTTTAAACTTTATGCAATAAAAAATATACAATAAACAAGTTTAAGTACTTAAAATTTATGAGGAATTTATCAATTCTTAGTGAAAGTTTTATAAAAAGTCTTACAAATAAAAAAAGTCTAACAAGCATAACTAAAATAAAGAAAGGTTACAATAAAAAAATGAAAAAAATACTCAATCATCCTAAAAGTTTTAAACTTTATGCAATAAAAAATATACAATAAACAAGTTTAAGTACTTAAAATTTATGAGGAATTTATCAATTCTTCGTGAAAGTTTCATAAAAAGTCTTACAAATAAAAATAGTCTAACAAGCATAACTAAATAAACAGAAATTTACTTCCCAACATTTACATCACCTAAAATGGGAAGTGCCGAAGTGGTGTCAATCCTCGCTGATATTTAGCATCACTAGGGCCCATTAATTGTATTTTATTATTGTTTTCTATTGTACGTGATACTGTGTATTTCCCTAGGACTTTTCCCTCCGACCATTCTCCCAATTTCAGTGTGTCTTCCTATGGGCAGCCATGCAGCCTTCCTCTTCTTCATATTACCTATTCCTCTTCTTCATAAGTCTTCTCCACCTCTCCTAAGTTAAGAACGCGGGTTTGAGCACTTTGGATCACAGAAAACCCATATTTGGGAAGTAACACAAATCAGGGCAACCCATGTAACCCTGATACTACACTTTAGGACAAAGTACAATAGTGTTATCAAACTCGTGTCAATTGAGGTACTAAGTCACTGGTTGACTCGGTAACACAGTTAAAGGAGTGAGAAGAGTTAGAAAAGTAAATCTTGAACATTAGATCTAACCACTATTGGTTATAATCAAAGTAGTCAATAGTGCATGATTGCTGCACGACAGTGACAAACAAAAAAAAGGACACGAGTGCGTGCAAACATATATATACTAAATTTTCAAAACATAAAATAGAAGTTATTTATGTACTTTATTAAGTACAAAATATAAATAAACAATATAAGTTCAAAATACAATTAAACAACCAAGGTTCATTGTGCAAGAGTACAATCTAGTATAAATATTTAACGCATAATTATGCTCAAAAAGAGTTAAATATGTGTCAAATATGGAACCTTTTCCATAAATAAATTTGAAAATTGCCTTTTAACGTCACTAAAATTAAATTGTCTTCTACCTTTTTGTGAGCCTTTCTTTCCATTATTGGGAAAACAATTTTTTTTTAATATATATGACTTAACCGGGTATCACTACTTACGTATAACCAGCTACTTGGCCGGCTCACCTAGCTGGCCTGTTTGAGTCGAACCAAGTTTTATAACATAATGGCAGGACACGGCACAAAATGGCCAGCCCCAGAGTCACTGTGGCATAGCAGATAGCCGGGTGGCTGCTAATAGTGACGACAATGAATAAAAGTTACCAAAAAATAGAGTAAACAAAATTAAAGATCCTAATAGTTTCAAACACTTAATTCCGTAAACAAGTATACTATATAAGAAGTTCACTAAAAATTTATGGTGCATTTATCAATTGTCTTAGTGAAAAGTTTATAAAAAGCCTAAAACAAATAAACAAAAGTCTAACAAGCCCAACTAAATACAAATGAACATTATTGCACCTGCATAAAAGGAAAGGAGCATCAAACTCTATTTGCTTTTATGCATTGCTAGGGCTTGTTATTAGTTTTCCATTATTTTTCCCTATTTTACGTGATGATGTGCATTTCCTCAGGGGTTTTCTATTATGTATATTCTGTTTTTCCCCAACCCCTCTCTCACTTTTGGTGTTTCTTCCAGAGAACAGCAGCACAGCCTTCCTTCAGTACTTAAGTACTTAATCGCAGAACCCAGCACAGAGTGACCATCCCCAAAAATACTAAGAAGCAAAGCAGATCACAGGATGGCTGCTATAAATAAACTAGTGGTTGCAGTAAAAATAACTAAGAAAAATATACAACAAAGTCACAAACATAATTAATAATCCAAATAGTTTTAATTTTTTTACCTAAAACAAATGAACAATAAAACAAGGTCCAATCCTCAAAATTTAAGATGTGTTTATCAATTGTATTAGTGAGAGTTTTAATAAGTATAAATAAGACAGTACATTTATTGCAATTAAAAAAAGGAAAAAGGGCAGTAGAATTGATCTCCAAAACAAGAAGACTGACGTAAATTACCACAAAGAAAGGGCAGTGATGCCGTGACCTGAATTCGTAACATAACAGCCTAAAAAAATTCAGAGCACTGTCCAACCAGTGTTATCAAATATCAGCCAATTGCCATGGCGATGTCATGGTGGGGTCTCAAGGCGGTTCATTGGCTCTCCGCCACGGCCGATATCCCACCATTATTTGTCATGTATGGCGGGATTTTAGCCCTCCACCATAGGCTGTCATACGCCATTAACAACACCATGTCCAACGAGACAAGAAAAACCATGCAAAAAGAGGTAAAAGGGCAAGCATTTCAGTTCCTAAAAGGCACAGGAAGACCTGCACACAGAGTTAAGGCCAGCAACCGAACTTTGATATCAGGCTGGACAGAAAATGGGTTCTCATTGATCTAGGGGCTACATAGATCAGAAGAAAACGGTTTCCAGCCAGATGCTACACCAGATAACCAGAAGATACTATTCAAGCCACACACCAGAGCAATTACAACATGGATTAGCCATACCAGAAGCATTAGTGAGCAAAAAGACACCACTCTACAGCAGCACTATTGCAACTAAATCAATTAGGAGTACAAAACAACCGCTGGAGTCCGTAAAGATTGCTTCTTTTTTCCAACGAAAACTTTCAAATCTAAACAACACAAAGCCACTGCGGCAACACTATTGCAACCAAATCAATTAGGAGTACAAAACAACCACTAGAGACTGTAAAGATTGCTTCTTTTTTCAGTTCAATAAATGAAACTTTGAAAGCTAAACAGCATGAAGCCAACCAGCCAAGAACATCACAGAAACAATCATCAATCATTCAATTGTTAACTTTACAATAAACACATGGATCACATCTGAAACTCAAACCCTAACCCTAATTACAAATCACAAGCCAAACAAAAGTGATGACAACAAGAACAAAAAAGAAAACTTGTCACCTGGAGTCAACAGCTTCAGACTGCACGGTCTTCTCGACCTCATCACCGTTGGATTCAGCAGGACCCAATTGCGCCCTTCTCAGCCACTGCTGTTGCTGTTGCTGCTGCGCCAAATTCCTCTGCACATAGTGCTGTTGCTGCTGCTGCTGTTGTTGCTGGTAAGGGAGTCTAGGTTGAAACCCTTGGTTAGGGTTAGGGTTCGGGTTGGGACCACCACCGCGTCCATAACCGATCCCGGGCGGTGGCGGATGTAGTGGGTACCTGTTGGCCCTGTTGACGTTGTTGTTGTTGTTGTTGTTGTTCATCTGAGCGATTGAAAACCCTAAAAGCAAAACCTCACAGAGAGAATGTACAAGAACGGTGGTGGTACGAGGCTAAACCCTAGAAGAAGAAGGGGAAATCGTAGAGAGAAAGCTACAACTACAAGGAACCTGTGAGTGTGGGAATTGGAGAATTGAAGAGAGATCTGTTGCAGAGAGAAATGAGAGAGTGAGGCAGTGAAGTGGGATTTGATTTTGACCTATTTATCTGAGTTTCTCGTGTCTGATATGGAAGGAGTGGGAATTGATGATTATAATGACGACGATGTTGATGTTGATGATGAAGAAAGAACAAACAGCTATAATCATATACTATCACAGAAGCAAAGAAAAAAACCTCTGTCTTATTGAGTTATTTCTAACTCACTGCTCTCTCTTGCTTGGCTAGGGTGTACAAGCTATTTTCTCATTATTGCTTTATGGTCCTACTTCTTCCCTCTATTGTCTAAAGTTTCCCCTTTTTTTGTGTTATCTATCGGAAAACTAGCAAAAACTACACGATTACGGGGCACCGAAAGTGAGTCCTTGAACAGCAAGGTCCTGAGGTCTCCGTCGGTCCTATCCTCAATATGAGTTCTTGGAGTTGTGTTATGGGATCTCTTCCTTGCTGACCGGTTAGCCACGCGATTCTCATCCTGCGGGATCCAACTCACATTCACCCTCGGGTCACGCGAGAGCAGCTCCAAGATTTGCCTCAACACCGAGGCTTCCACATGCAGATCAATGCTCTTTGTATCTTGAAGGGCCTTCGCTAAATTTCTACAGTCGCATTCACCCAGCACCTTTCGATCCCCTTTTTTTCTTGATCATAGGGTTATGTGATTTCATGGAATATTTATTATCCTATTTTATTTCAAAATCAATTGCACTTTTAGTCTTTCATTTATTGTGATTGTGTGATTTGTGTCTTGATTTTTAAATTGAGAGATTTTGGTCCCTAGATTTTTTATTTGTAAAAATTGGATCCTTCAGTTAACATGGGCGTCCAAATGTTAAAGGAAGTTATTGATGCGTCAATTTCCTTGCTGATGTAATAGAGATTGTCACTTAAGCATCATTTTTTGTTTTTTTCTTTCAGCTTTTTGTGTCATGTCACCTTCTTCTTATCTGACGTGAAGAAAAATCACTCTAGCTAGCCATTCTCCTCTTAATTTGTTGTTCATAATCTTTCTCTCTCAAACATTTCTCTTTAAAAGAACCCAGACTAGCAACCGTCGTCGTCTCCTTCACCATCGTCCATCACATCCCTCGTTGTTTGTCACCTCCTCCTATTGTCGTCCATCGTAGCTCCTTCTCTTCTCTTCTTTTGAAGCCATTGCCACCACCATTGTGACTCCTCTCCTAACCCTAGCCAATGAGCACCTTTTCCATAATTTGAACAACTAAAAAAATCAAGGTATCCCATACTAAACTCAATCGCAAATCTCTTTCTCCATACCACCAAAGTGAGATCACTTTCTTATTCTTTTCCTTCCACGAAAACATAAGCACACCATTGGTCCATGATAGAATGAGCAATGGGAAATAACTTTCTTCTTCCTCTTTGACTTCAACAAAACTCCATCGTTCTCACCGCTTCGTATCACTACCATGAAACCACAAGTATCATCTTGAAGACAATCTTGTTCTACCTGTGTGGTGAAGGTTAAAGGTATTCCAAATAGTGCAATTTCTAAAAATTGAACTCTTAACCTTAGGATGAAGAACACTTAGTACTAGCTTGTGATTTAGAAGAACACTTAACTTTGTTTAAAAAAAAATTATGTAGTAAACCGCGCAGCGACTCTCCTATCTCATAGTCTTCATTCCATTTGCAAGTTGAATATGAGCTTAGGTACTCTTTCTTGTCACGTGAATGAAGATAATATGAATTGATTTTGAAGTTGGAACTAAAGTTGCTCTTCTTCAAAATATTATTTGTAGTCATTCATTCTCACTATTTTAAATTTTGATATGCAAAATTAATTAACTCACCCAAGGGATCACTGATGCCGAGTATTAGTAAATCATAAGAAATTTGAATAAAACTTTCTGCATCATCATGAGTTCCTAATAGCCCATCGCTCAACTTAAGTATCCAATTTGCCAGCTCCTTCAACCTTGGTTGCTTAAAAACATTAACTTCGTTCACGTAGGTAACAAATATCAATCACAATTATTACGGCTTCTTCAAAACTGTAAGTATAATTATTATTATTATTATTATTATTATTATTATTATTATTATTATTATTATTATTATTATTATTATTAAATCTAAAGAAGCAGATCATGTTGAGAGCAATTTAGGCAATTGGAAAGGCTATTATAACATGGGGGAGAAAACGTACAAATTAAAAAGATACTTAACATGATAAGATATTGAGTGTGTCAAGTGTCAAGTATCCCGAATCCTAAATTACAACGAATTCATTGAGATTTTTGTGTAATCCATTATAATTATGAGTTTTTTAAACCACGTTTGAATAAGTAAGCTTTAAATTAGTAACAATATTTAGGTTTAAATGCATGGAATTTATTGTTGATGAGTTAAACGATGAGAAAGAAGGCTTAGAAGAAAAATACACTCAAAATGCTTCATAAGCAAACGTGTGTGTATGAAAGAATTATGAGTTAATCATCCTTAGGGAGATCCCTTGGCACTCCTTATAAATGGGCA
Source organism: Lotus japonicus (assembly GCF_012489685.1). Lineage (NCBI taxonomy): Eukaryota > Viridiplantae > Streptophyta > Magnoliopsida > Fabales > Fabaceae > Lotus > Lotus japonicus. The sequence continues at coordinate 77,373,570 of NC_080043.1, forward strand.
TTTGTTGGTCTCCTTAGCATGTCACTAATGCTTTGTCGTTAGTCTGGAGGTGTTTTATCTTCATTCTACCATCTCTTTGTGACAAAAAAAAATGAATTATGTCTTATATGATTCATGAGGATTTAATTCTTATCTAGTTGCAGTGAAACAAGAAACACTTTTGTTTGGAGCACTCAGCACACTATATGCTACATTTAGTTGCTAATGATACATGAAGATGCAAAGAGCAGGGCTTGGACTCTTTCTTTCAATACTTGTCTTCTTGTCTTCACTCATAGACAGTTGTTTGTTGCACTGTCTTAGGTCATGTTGAAAGTGTAATGTTCAAAGAAGTATTTGTAATGTTTGATTGTTGATTCTTCGCACATTAATTTACTATTTTGTCATTTCATTATCGATACTTGTTTATTTGTTTCAATTTTATGTTGCATTTTAATATTAAATGTGTCTAGTTTATGCACTTTAACGTATGACAGAATACTATATTAACTAACATTATCTATTATCTATTTAGTTCAAAAAATACCCAAACAAATTTTTTTCAGTGTACTTTCACCTTAGCAAAAACTATCTTCAATATATTATTAAAATTAATCAAACTTATAATTTTCCAGATAACTTGACTTAATTAAAAAATACATAATTCAAATACATTTTAATCATTATCATACAAACGTTAGAACGAGTGAGCTGAAATCTTATCTACAGCCTCATTTCGAATAAAAGAGATAATAGTTATAAGAATGTTAGAACGAGTTGAGCATGTGTGCCAAAATGTTCAAATATTACTACAAATACAGTTCAAGTTCATGCCAGATCTAAGACTATATATGATAATGATAACAAAATCAACAACAAAAACCTTGTGCATTTGTATTCCAACTTTGAAGGTGAACATATCAATTTCTGGAATTGTAATTGCACAAAAGAGACAGCGATGTCCAACCAAAAGAGGACAATGGTTTCAATTCTCAAGTGCATCAAGTTTTCTCTCAGGAAATTGGCCTGACAGATTCTATGATTCTGATAAAATAAATTAAATTCAAAGTGTTTACAGAAACAACTACTGGTCTTTAACTCAAAACAATGCCCACAATACGGTTTCAGGAATAGGTGAAAGTATAACTTATTTGTTGCGTTTGGCTGCACGCCTTCCGTGACCCTTCTTGGGAGGCCCTTTACCCCGCCGCTTCAACATTTCAAGCTTCGATAAGCGTCTAGATAGAACAAGACAACAAATGTATCAAAAGTCTTGAATGAGTAGAAATAAATGCAAGATAAAATATGTGCCAAAAGTCTTGAATGAGAAGAAATAAATGTAAGATAAAAAGCTAACAGCTGCCAAATATTCTTTGATTGCACGTAAAGGACAACCATTCACAAATTTTGCCTACTCAATTTCCACACAGACATAAATTGCCATTACTAAAATACACTCGGTGCAAGATGACAACGCCAAATCCACAGGGGAAACAAAAAAACATACTTCACCGATCAAAATATCAGAGTTTTCACATTGACAAAGAAGTAGTGCTCTTGTAATTTAAACTTACATATCAGCCACCATCTTCGATACAAGATTATTTCTACCTTGTAAAAAGTAAGGCTAAACAGGCCAAAATTTGCATTGAGCCTGTTCTTTCTACATTAGACAGCTAACATGTGGTGGACGGGGATAACAAACATTTCCAAAAATTAAACAAATATTCAGAAGATAAAGTAGACTAAGAATATGCATGCATTAAAATCATCAGCACACGTTAAGTTGAAAAACCCGCATTGCTCCCCATACCACACACCATTGCACTCAACTTCCAAATTGACAGAGCTCATATATAGCCAGCAAATTTCGCAAATGGAGGTTTATAAAAATTTCATGCAGCAACGGTTACAAAAAATACTTGTGAGTGGAGAGATCTCTTTAAGTTAAGCCCCTTATAAAGTTTCAATTGCTTTAACTTCAAAGGTCGGTCAACTATTAAACCATGAGAATGGAATGCAGGAGGTGGCAAAGGCTTTGCCGAGTAGATGTCCCAATATACAAGCTCAAGTGCACGGCCATAGGAAGTATCAACGATTTTGAATATGCCAGGATGGTCGTGGTACAACCGGGATCTAAAATTAGGAGGAAGACCAAGATCAGGAGCAAGATACCAATTTAGACAGAAGTAACTAGTGGTGAGAAGACATCATAAGGAGTTTTTGGAGTTTGGTGGCCAACATGGTGGAAATGGAAGATTGAAGATTCATATCCTCAGCAGTGAGGCAAGCTGCAGCTGGAGTAAAACAAACACAGATGTGGGTGGCCATGGGATTGTGAAGAGTTCAAAAATGGATGGATCATAGCAAGTATGGAATGAGGCTTAGAAAGAGAAAGATAAGACCGACATTTTGACAGAATGTGAAGGGGAAGATAATTTAGTTTAAAGAAAAAATAAACTTTTCATTTTCTGAAGAAACCGGATTTTATTCTTCGTGACAACATGCCAGTCAACAGCTTTATGAGAAGCACAAGAAACTGAAACAGTGTCATTCTTGGGATCATGGGTTTCTGGTTTTCTATTGATAGAAAAGGATGAAGGTGTTGTCATAGGAAGAAAGCTGAAACTCAGGAAAGTGACTGTTCCGTAATTGCTGAGTGAGAAAGGAAGGCACAATGTCATTTTTTAACACTTCAACCAATCATATAATGAACCTTAAAATGAAAAAAGAACCAAAAAAGATTGAAAGAAATAAAACAATTGCATTGAGTTAGAACAGAGTTCTGAGTCAATTAACTTATTTAGTTAAATGACAAAGAATGTTGATCCCTACTCTATTGTATCATGCGATCTTCCCTGACGCAATTGCACCAGTTTACAAAAACGCATGATAATACAAAAACTCTAAAATCAGAATTCAGGAGTTTTAAGTTCAACCAAGTTGAACCAGTATGAAATAAAAAAATATTTTATCATATACAAAGTTAAAATCAACAAACCCCTATTCAAATAAACAAGGGAAAATAACGAAATCCAATTACATGATCACCTTATAGAACTATACAATCTAACTATTCAAGTTTCAACTTAACTAAGTGGTAACAATCGTTTGATATTTTGTAATAGATACTACCATTGGCATCATAAGCACTGTTGGGGTGTACTTTTAAGAAAAATAAAGTAGTTCTGCCAACAATCTAAGGCTGGAACTACAATAGCGTATAGTTAAAACCTTTACTTGACCATAAGCAGAAATTTCTCACTAACACCGATACTAATCATCCACGGTGAATTGAGAATGAAACAATAAAAAAGTGAAATGCTATAAACAAGGCTTCAGTGTCAGCAACTAACCCCCTTCAATCTCAGCCTAAGAAAGAATGAACTTCCCAATTATAAATTCAGCACAAACAAATTGCACAAGGTAAACAAAAAATTTCTTGATTAAATGCATCACACAATTATAAAACCCCACCCCATAAAGACCCTCCAATAAAAAAATGAACTTTATGACACCATTCAATCCATTCATCAAAAACTGGAAACCCCACAAACTCACACGCGCTAGAAAACACACGAAACCCCGAAACACATGAAACGATATCACAGAGACATAAACACAAACAGGTAGTGTGCATCAGTATTCCAACTGGGAGAAACGTTAGATGGATGAGAGAGTGAGAGAGAAAGAGAGAGCATACTCTTGTTGTTCACGGGCCATGACAAGAGGGTCATCTTTCTTGATGTCATGAGGGTACCACTGAGCGACTTTCTCACCGAAGAGCTTCATGCGAAGAACCTTGTGCGGTGATTTCTTGCCGGTGAGGTTCAATTGGTGGCCGAATATGCTCGCTCGTGCCTCCGTCACTCCGCCAGTGATTGCCGCCGTTAGCATCCTCTTCAACCCACCGCTAGCCATCTTCTTCCGTCGCCAGAGAGAAAGAGAAAGGAGAAAGAGAAGAGGTTCTGTTCTGTTGTTGGAGAATGGAGGCTACGGGGTGCTAATGCAAAATCATTTTCCTGAATTACATTTTCAATCCCTATGTTTTTTAAAAGCGTGATTTTGGTCCCTTTAGACTCCACTGTAGTCCAATTGCTTCAATTAAGTTTGTCTATTTGATTTTGATTAATTTATTTTGTTCGGGGTGGATTTAGGCCCCAGCTTGGTAATGGGCACTCCTCTACATGGTATGATAATCGGTTTGGTTCTGGGAAACCTTATGACCGTGTACCTTTGGTTCATATTTCTGATACACTTCTTCTTCAGGACATTCTCCAAGAAATAACAAGGGTACCCAAATAACAATGATTTTGTGCCTATGCATTCTTTGGAGAATGATGCGATTCGCTGGCAACCATCCCATGATGGTATCGACACAACATCATCGGCTTATCACTACTTGGCTGGCCTTGTGGATACAATTTCAGGCATGTGGAAGAGGATTTGGAAATGTAAGGTCCCATAGAAGGTTATATTTTTCCTTTGGTTACTTGGTACTGGAAGCTTGCCTACAAATACAAAGAGACATCATTGTCACTTGACTTTGACTGCTTCTTGCCCTCGTTGTACTATTGATCTGGAGGACATTGGTCATATTTTCAGAGGCTACCCTGATGCTCTCATGCTTTGGCACTCCATGCGTGTTGTGCTCCCCTCTCTTTCGCCTCAGGTTGCGTTTGATGTTTGGTTCAAGGGACTCTTGACACATCACCATTGCATCCTCGTCGTTGCAGTGTTGTGGTGGGCGTGGTGGTGGTGTAATCATTGAGCTTTTGGCGAGAATGCTCGGCAGTTGACCCATGTGCTACAATTTGTGCATCATGACGTTATAGCTTGGACCCGACACCTTCAACCTCATCCTCTTCCGGGCAAATAGACACAATTCTCACTGATGGCGAGCCAGACATGATGGTAGCGGTGGACGGTAGTTGGAACCCGACGCTTGGTCGTATGGAATATGCGGCGGTGATACGAGAGAAGGACGGTAATTGGGTTTCAGGGGTTGTCACGAGCTTGGGCAATGACAGTGCTTTCATGGCGGAGACGTTGGCTATCGAGCTCATGTTACAACATGCACTTGAATTGAGATATCATAGTGTGGTGTGCTTTTCTGATTGTTTGAATGTGGTTGTTGTTCTCCAAAACAATGCTGATTTTAGAACTTTCTATGCTAGAGATGTTCTCTAGCGAATCCAAGATATGGTACCTAGGTTCTTGCGAATGCAATTCTTACGTGTTTAGCGTGAGGCGAATAATACAACAGATTGTTTGGCACGTCATGCTAGTTCATTTGGAGCTCTGAAGAAAATCTAGAGGCGTCGGATGTTGTTAGCTAGTTTTTGTTTTTAGTTTGTTATTTTTCCTCTTGTAACAAAAAAAAAATCATTAAACTAACAATTTATCAAATTGGTTTATTTTGTGATGGATGCAGCAGACCGATGGATGTCTAAGTCACGGAGAGCCATGGTGCAGGTTCGGCGTTTATGGTGGAGCTCCTTGCTATTGAGCTTGAATTACAACTTAGTTGGGACATTGGGCTTCGATAGATAGTTTGTTGTACCGATTGTACATATGTCATTGATGTTCTTTAGATTGTCACCACTGTTGATCACTTTGTCATCCTCTGATGATTTGTTGATGGTCTCGATGGTTAAGCTAAATAGGGAACAATTAGAGTTTCATCTCCCCACTGACAACTTTCAAGTGAAGGGCCATCCATTCCTTTTCAAGAATCTATGTGCGGTTTTTTATATGGTGTTTCAGGATATGAAGGTAGAAAATATTAAGAACATAATTGCTAATTTCTTTCCATAAGGTTCCCGCATTATAAATTGTAATTGAAAACCTTAGCTGCACAAGAGAACCAGAGTGATGACCTAACAGGATGACGACCCTAACTCAAGCGTTCAGCAAGTTCACATAATTCACCGTCTTTCCCGTAAGGTTCTCTTCCTTCTTCTCTTTAGTTTTTTAGGATTTGGAATTTTGGATTCATTAGTAAAATAACATTAAGTCTGAATTATCATTGTCTTCAGCATGATGCCCAATGATATGAAATAGGGTGAACAGTTCCCAAGGATTAAAATCGGTGATTAAAATATGACAATCACAGCTACAATAAAAAATTTCCACAACTACCACTAATCTTATATATACAGGTTAAAATATGTGGTTATTTGCAATGTAGTAAATGGTAAACATGCAATAAGTTCAATAATAAACTAGCTCAATTATATGCTCCCTCTTAAAGTGAATCCGGTCAAACAAGGAATAGGCAGCATCATAATTAAAGCTTTTCAGGGCAAAACTGTAGGTCATAAATCTTATACTACCAAGACAGTGGCTATTGAAATAAACTGCAAGTTCCTACCCAACCAAACATGAAAGGCAAGTTATTCCATGTGCCCAATGGAACAGTGACGGATGAGATAATTTGAGATCACAAACAACTCCAAGCAGCCAGCCTGTCGTTCCATCACCCCCTGCAAGATATTTGTGGTGAGAGACTCAATATCGTTTGCAAAATATCACAGCATTATAGAAGCAGAGAAGAGAACCACACGAAAGAACAAAAATTACTAACATGATGTGATAACTCAGGCTCTTCGCCCTTCACGGCGTAGACGTTACATAGTATGGTTGCTAACTGTAACGCCTCAATTTCTCAACTGAGGAATCACATTAAGTAACCTAACAAAGACTAAGGACTATTCTGCAATCCCTAAAATCCAAGGGTATTTTTTTTTGAAAATGACTAAATACCATAGGGTTGGAAACACATCATAACTTTATTTAAATAACCTGTTTCCCGATATACAGTAATAATAGTTCACAATATCATAAGTAAGGTTCAGAATAAACTTGCGCACTTTAACAGTGGCAGAAGCAAGGCTTTAATAACAGAGTTCTCATATAGAAAAGGAGACTCAAACATAGTCCACAACAAGAGAAGCAAAGCTGCTTCTTACACCTCTACTCCACCGCCTACAACCTGATCTCCAACTCGAGCAGCTAAGCTTCGGCTGAAGGATCTTCATAACCTAATAGCGTTAAGCGCCCAAACAACAAGTAGCAAATAGAAAGGGTTGACTTCATGCAATTACCACGTAAAAAAGAGGAAAAGCATGTTATTCAGATTTAAGTGCATTTCATGGCACATAAACTAGCAACTTATTTCAAGATAGATGACGACATATATCCAACAACATGAAATCAAATCAGATATCAAGAACCTCAACCGTATAACATCAAATTAATTACCAACAACTTAAACTTAATCAGATATCAGCAACGTAATAACATAGATTTAAAAACATATAACAATAACCTCAACAAGTCAGATCAGATATCGACAAGATCAAATGTTAGTGCTCTAGAATGCAACTATATGTTGCTATCAAAATGGATCGATCAATATCGTCTCTCAAGACGGAACAATGATAGGACCACACCTCCTCATCGCCTCTTATAGCGTCTCACAAGACGGGACAATCATAGGACCACACCTCCTGACCGCCACTTAAAGCGTCTCACAAGACGGGACAATCATAGGACCACACCTCCTGATCGCCACTTAGCGTCACAATGGACGGGACAATGATAGGACCACACCTCCTCATCGCCTCTTATATCACCACACAGGGCGGGACAATGATAGGACCACACCTCCTCATCGCCACTTTCACCTTAAGCCTTATTTGCCAAGTCAGACAACAACTCAGAGTAACCACATGTTATTCATAATCACAATATTCACACAAACACATCAAGCTCTACTGAGCGATGAAATAATAATTCAGTTCTGTAAAACATAATCATGTCCAATCCACTAGAAAGCAGTAATGACAGAAACCATTAAACGGCCGAAACCTCTCAGAAAACGGAGTCACGCGTCTCAATAAGTTCACTCGGTCGAAGCCTCCAAAAAACATTTTCTCAGTTCAGCACAATAATCATAATCCAATGTCAATCAATATAAACATCTTCATCTCAAACGCATGCAGTGCGATAAAAGCATGCAAGACTCAAAGACACTCTAAAACCGAGTTACTCTTACCTTCGTGAGTAGAAGTTATGCATGGAAGTTGCGAACCTAGAACAAGGAAACACAATCATCAACACAAGACCTACTAGAAGTAATCAATCTAATAACACTAATCGAAACCGGAAATAAAGCTTTTAAAGCTTCAGAGTTCCTATTTAGGCACGAATTGACAACAGAACTTCATTCGCTAAAACGCGCATAACTTGAGCTACAGAACTCGGAATGACACGAAACCAAAGCCAAAATTTCGACAATCGAAAGAGTTACGCTATAGCTCAGGCCATACAGACCCAAAAATTATTTTTGGACACGGTACCCTAACAAACAGGTTTCGGTCACTTTAGAAAATAGGGTTTCCGAACTTTTTCTTTGATCTAAATCGATTCCTAGGTATTCTTAGGCGATATCTAGGCCAGGGAAACTCTCAGAAAAATTATCGGATCGAAAACTATAACATGGGTATTTTGGTCAAGAGTTTTAGCTCGGAAACTCAAAATCAAAATTTCGAAAAATAAATTGGATGAGGTTGATACCATCAACGTTTATGACGACTAATCCTACTGACGCTAAGCTCAATCGAGAGTTTTTTATTCAAAAAGTGGAACTTCAGCATAAAATGGGTATTTTAAGCAGAATTGAAGTTCTGCGGCGATTCGACGAGATTCGGCGAAATGTAATCCGCTAAACATGCTCTTGGGCATGCAGGGAATAAGTTTAGATAGAGAAATCAAGTTATTTGGACAGTTTTACAAAAAGCTCAAAACTTTGAGCACATAAAGACATAGAGAAAAGCGACAGAATTTACGATCAAAGGTAAGGAAAAACATCAGTACCTCGAGGCCTACGCGTAGCAACGAACAAAGCGACGATCAGACAAGAATCGGCGAAAATCACTTCTCCCCTTCTCTTCCTCCTTGCTCTCGGCCGTGTGTGTGTGTTGGTGGTGATGATATTTTTTTTTTTGCTTTTTCAAGCTATTTATAGAAAATGGAAAACGCGGGAAAATGAATATTTCGCGATTCCGATTTTTCCTACACATTCCTCTGTGAATTATAAGATAGAATCTGGCGACATAATTTCAGAATTCGAAACAGGTTTCTTGGAATTTAAGCAAACGATTCACTAACGGTGTTAATCGATTTAACCCGAAAAGTTACTTTTTGCAGTTGATGTCGGATGACAAAACTTCCTTCTGAATAAAGATTGGAAACATCAAAAGAAATGGGTGTACGCGTTTGGAATCTTCATTTGAAGCTCCGAATAGAAAAAGTCTTCATCAACAGTTTACTTTAAGGTTCTTGAGCTATCAGGGATTCAGTTTCGGCAAACTTCCGAGAATCGTACATTCCAGGGTTTCGTGTCGAAACACTTGTCGTGGAAAGGAATAAGAGAAATTCTTATATTCCTCTGAATATTTTTGAATATCGTTTCTACAGTGCTTTAAGAGCAGATTAGTCCTTTACTAACGTTTTCGCCCTAAGGCGGAAGTGAATAAGCTCGTGCTATAACATATAACGACTATAGAATTATTCTTAACCATTTCCTGAAATTTCTTCTTCATAACACTAATCCAAACATTAAACACAAGTTAAGTTCCCCTCACGCTTACACAAAATCCTATGCGTGAGTTGGAAATTAATTATTTATTTAATTCTAAAATCTTGGGTCTTACAATTTACACCGTCAGTGCATTGAAATTATTAGCCTTTATGTTGGATACTAAGACATCATTTCCCATGACATTTGCAATTCCAAGCGTAGAATATGTCTACCTTGTGAAGTGCAAATGTACCAAGTTATTATGTTAGGTTATTCTAAACCAATTTGGGTTTCACTCATTTGCTTTAAGCTAGTTCAATTTTAGTTATTTTAACAAATTTATGGTGCTACTTTCATTTCTATTTAAGCAATTCGTTTTGTTTAGATAACTTCATTGCTGAGGTGGTTTTATGTACTAATTCCTTGAATTAAACCTTATAAAACGAGTTTTCACTTTCAACGTCTCATTAGTCGGACAAATTGATATTTTTTGTGTATCTATTTTCTACTTTGTCAGTTTTGTGATAGGGATTGGGATTGCTTGTTTCTATGCAAGTGATGAAGATAAAGTGGAGAAATTAACCCGTGTAAAATAGAACATCTTTTGATGTATTATTGGTATGGAAATTGTGTTAAAACATGTTTATGCAATTCTCTTTTGCATAGCTTTTACCTTTATGTATGTTAAGATCAAGATACTTCAGAGAAAATCATATTCGATCAAGTTATATAATCCTTATTCTTAGGTTGTTACGTTCATCTTGTTAATTCTAATTTTTATCAGCCTTTATTAGTGTTTTTATCCAGTCTAGTTATCCGTCTTTCCTTCAAAGCTACACATGTCCACATTTTTTTCCGCAACTTGCAATTATAGCTCCTACTAATGAGATTGTTGATAGTTTGAATGAATACATAATGTCATTATCGTCTGGGGAAGAGAAAATTTATTTCGGTGCATAACGTTAATATCATTGATGACCATGGAACATGGAAATTAGAAATCAACACAATTAAGGGGTTAACACATGGAAATTGGAAATCATCATAATTAAGGGGTGAACAAATTGTGTTTGTTGAGTAGGTGAAAAGAAAAGAAGCATAATCCTGATTAACATACTATTAAAAAAACAACTCGGGGAAAAACATATTGGGGCCTAAAGCCCCTTGCTTAGGTGGTTTTGGCCTTGGATCGACCCTGCTAACGACCTACACCAATCGTCACGACCATCATTAAAGTCACCGGCTATGCCCTCAAGTGCAACCGCATACTTTTCGACGACAACATTTGCTGGTCATTCTGTGAACCATTTCATAAATGCAATCGCTAAACATATTGAAGGTTTAAGTCGTTAATAAATCTATCCTTTTATAGTTGGGGTCATTAATTTATATATAAGATCGTTTCACATTCTTTTCATCATACCACTTCTCCTCTCCATCTATTCATTTTATTATTATTAATTTTTAGTTGTTTTTTTTTACTTTTGTAGTGTAAGAATTTGTGGTTTTGAAGGGCGTATTGAAAAAGTCTTACACACCATTAAAATTAGCATAACAACGTTTATTATGAATTATTATTGACCATGCTTAATTACAACAACATGAAATTATTTTAATCAATTAATCAAGTTAAGAATAATGTAAACATATGATTGTATGTATTATATTTTTTGCTTATAAAAAAATTTATATTTTACGAAACGAATTTTCTCTCAAACTCTCCTCTGCCCTCGGGCATTGGCGCCCTTCGTCGCCATTTTCACGCCCCCCTCTCTCGTCAACTCCACTTCTCCATCACCATTTCTCGCGCTGTCCTCCATTTACCGCGACCGTGTCCGTGAGATTGGATGCGCTTTCTGTAATGCCCCGAATTTCGGGGGTCACGGTAACAACTTGATAAAATAAATATGCAATATTTTCCAAAAGAATGTATAAACACGAGTATATTTTTTTTCTTTTCAAATGTATTTCCAAAACATGTCATGCATACTCCCAACTACAAATCTAACTACATCGAGCCTTAAACAAGACAAGTACCCAAATGTAAGAACAAAAGAAACACCACCTACGACACCTAGCAAGCGGTACCAGATTCAACAGGAATCTGTTATGCAATGACGCCCTAAGTCCGACATACTCCCTACGATTTCCTCATCGGAGAACTGCAGGAAAGCAAAGCACCGGAAACTACCCAAGAACTCAAATGTAAATTCCTATAAAATCAGTATGCAAGCTTAAACCAATAACGGTAAGCTCTCTAACCCAAGGCTCTATCCCTACACCCGACTCTATTCTTTGAGTCTTCCATAATTCTTCAAGTCCTCATCTCGAACTCGCACGAAGGTCAATCTTCATCGAAGATTCTCCATCGCCTAATAGCGTTAAGCGCCCAAGCAACAAATAGCAAACAGAAAGGGTTAGCTTCATGCAATTACCACGTATAAAAGGGAAAAACATGTTATTAAAGTTTAAGTGCATAACATGGCACATAAGCTAGCAACTTAATTCCAGATAGATGACGACATATATCCAATGACATAAAATCAAATCAGATATCAACAATATAGGTTTAAATCGGATATCAGCAACATAACAACAGATTTAAATCAGATAATAATAACCTCAACGGTATAACATTTAGTCAGATATCAACAACCTCAACAATATAACATCAAATCAGATATCAACAACTTCAACAATATAACATCAAATCAGATATCAACAACCTTAAAAATATAACATCCAATCAGCTATCAACCAAAACATCAGAAGCAAATATTATTGCCCTATAATGCAACTATATGCTGCAACCAAAATGGATCGATCAATAATGTCTCGCAAGACGGGACAGAGCGAGGAACGGACTCCCCTGAACTATCACCAAATAGCGCCCATGAAAGACGGGACAGACGGAGAACGGACTCCCCTGAATGCCACTTAATAACGCCCATGAAAGACGGGACAGTCATGTGAAAATATCCACTCCACTGCCACTTAATAACGCCCATGAAAGACGGGACAATCATGTGGAATGAAACCACTACACTGCCACTTAATAACGCCCATGAAAGACGGGACAGACGGAGAACAGACTCCCCTGAATGTCACTTTATAACGCCTCGAAAGACGGGACGGTCATGTGAAAATATCCACTCCACTGCCACTTGATAACAAATCAACATAGTATCAACAATTTCAAATTCAATAATCAAGTCAGGATAACCACATGTTATTCATATTATCAAGACGCATAAGTCAATTCAAATACATACCAACTCAGTTCAATGACAGAAACCAGTAAACGGCCGAAGCCTCTCAGAAAACGGAGACACACGTCTCAATAAGTTCACTCGGCCGAAGCCTTCAGAAAACATTTGGCACAAGCCTCAGAAACAGTCAACATAAGCAAGCATACATTATTGCAAGCATACCAACATTTCAATCAATTGCCAATCAAGTTTAAACAACTTCATCTCAAACGCAAGCAGTGCGATAAAAGCAGGCAAGACTCAAAGACACTCTAAAACTGAGTTACCCTTACCTTAGCCAATTTCTTCCTAAACTGCAACTTCAATCCAATCACATCTTTGTTTTCCACGTCGGCTCGCTTCCTTCTATTCTTTAGCTTCGCCGCGAGGCGCTTTCGTCCTTCGTACCCTCAATTTCCTAAGGCTGTGGGGCTGAGTTGAACTCATCTTTCATCTCTGGCAGTAGCTTCCCCTTCCTCTAGAGATCAATAAAACAAAAATTGACCATCAATTCGGCCAGAGGAGGGAAAGAACTTCACGGTTCTGAACCCAGTAAGTCCTCCGGCGAAGGTTGGCCGGAGAAGACGGTGATTGGCGGCGGCTGGCGGCGGCTTCCGGCGAAGGTCGTCGGAATTGGAAATTTCTTTAGGGGTTTTGCAGCGCACGGCGAGGGGAGTTCCATGGTGTGGTTGGTTTTTCCAAAAACTCAGTGGTTCGCCGGAGATTGGGCTTTGAAGGTGCGGCTAGGGTTTCATTTTTCTCCTCTGTTCTCTGTTGTTTCTCATCATGTTGGTGATGATGGTGCTCGCGGGACTGAAGGAGGTGGCGGCGTCACTGTGGCTGCTGGCGGTGGTGGCTAGCTTGGGTGATGCCATGGTGGTTTGCACATGGAAGGAGAAGAAGAGAAAAATCAGGACATGAACGGTGGTGATGGTGTAGCCTCTGGAAGGAGAGTGACCAGGCGGTGGTGGTTGTCATCAGGAGGAGAAGAAGGTGCTGGTAGTGCTGCAACCTTAGGGGAAATAATCCGAAGAAGAAGAAAATGGGTCTTGGAGAGGAAGAGAGAAAGAGTCGAGAGGTTGAGGGAGAGCGTGAGTGAGTGAACGCGTGAGGGAGAGAGAGAAAAGGGTGAGGGAAAAGTGAAATTCGATTGGGGAAGTGGGGCCCACATGAGAGAGAAAGTGATTAGAAAATTTGAATGTGTGGTGAGGATGAGAGGAAGTGATGTGAAATTTGAATTTTGAATGAATGGTTGTGGGAAAACAGGAATAAAAGATATTATTTTGTGATAGGCTATCACAAGTAAATAAGAAAGGTGACCTGTTAGCGCAGGTCATCTCTTTATAAAGGAAAAAGCTAACTTGGGAATATAATTACCTAAATTTAAAATAGAATAATACACACAAAATAATTAATACGTCGAAAATAAATCAATAATCTAATTATTTATTTTAGGGTCTTACACTTTCACCCTCATTTTCCATAAACTGGGCCAACTACAAGAATGGGGCAGCTGAATAAGTTTATAGATAGTCATGTTCCTATCGGAAGAAGCTTTGCTTTTTATAGTTATGAATCATGATTCGAATATTCAAACCGAGGTGGTGAAGGATACACAACACTACAAAATATATGGCATCGGCGTTAAGGCGGGAATTAAACTAATCAAAAAGTCTTATCATAATAAGTGTTGGTCAATTCGCAAGTGCACGAATACCTACGGGTTTTAAATTATCGAACCACAGAGATTGTGAGTGAGAATTATTGATTTAAGCCTAGAGTTTGCAAGTTCTTAAAACAGTAAAATTCAGAAATTGGTTTTGGGTGATTGTGACAAAAGTTTTGCAAAAGAGCAATGTTGATAAAGATGTAAATAACAATGATGGAAAATTGCCTTGGGTGTTTGATCATCTAATCCATTTTAGTCCACCTATCCTATGCATGTGATATCTTGATTTATATCTTGTTGTTATAGCCTATGTACTTACTAGTTGATTCCTCACAAAAGTAATTCTCTCAAATTGAAAGATAAGCCCAATTCCTTGTGTACTTAAACATTCATAAGAGGTATGATAGCTCTAATATTCAGGCCAACAAAACCCTACCCTCACTCTATTCCTAGAAGCAAGTATAGAAGGATCTATTCCAATTCATGTCCCTAGATCATAACAAATTTTCATTCTATTATAATCCAGCCTATAGCAAAGGTGCACCAAAGCTAAACATGCAATAAGGAATTGAAATACAAGAATGGATCAAGACTCATGCATAGAGATAGGAATTATAAACTAAAGTTTCATAGAATCTCTTAACCCAAAGCACAAAGTAAACTAGCCACTCATGGCTAGTGAATTCATGAAGAAAATGTAAATAAAACCTGAGGAAAAGTACAAGTTGGAAGCCTCCCTTGGCCCCAAAGTTCTCCTCAGCTCTCAAAACTTGATCAAAAATGAGTGGAATGACAAAATGTATCTAAGAAATTGGCCTAAGCCTTATTTATAGGCTGAAAATAACGAAACTGGGCGCTCAGGCGCCAATTCAGAGCGCCTGAGCGCCAATTGCATGTCAAAAGACATGCTCTCTGACCCTATTGGCGCCTAGGCGCCCACTCCCAGCGCCTAGGCGCTCTAGCTCGCCTGAAAGTGACTTTTTGGCTTCTGAAACTCCTCTTTTCAATTCCCTTTATGTTCTTCATCAATTCCATGCTCCTTGGCCTTCCTTCTCCTTCAGTTTCTGCACTCCAAACCTAACCAACAAGACAAGGAAGATTCTAGAAGCTCCAAGAGCTCATTAGCACAAGAAGTCCCTCATAAAACACAACAAAACCATGCAAGTCCTAAACTTTACTTAAAATGCAAGAAAACTACCTAAAAAACTACTAAATTACCAAAACGAAATAAAAACTAAAGAAAAGAATAAAAATGCATGAGAATGCATGAAACACTACATGAGACTCAACAAAAAGACTCAAAACAACCAAAGAAATGACCCTAAAAACACTACTAAAATAGGGTCATCACACCACTATACTCAACGACAGCTCGCCCTCGAGCGTAAAAAACACTCGCTTGCCCTCAAGCGCAAGAAATGCTCCCACACAAGTGCTCAAAACAAAGAATACTTCACAAAAACAGGGGGACAAAGTAATCACAGCTAGTTTCAAGAGAAAGACCCAACAACCTACTTCATGCATCTTTTGAAGAGAGAAGAGTGTAGAGTCCATTCATGAGAAGCATTTAGAACTAAAAACCCTAGGATGAGATGTTCATTTAGTGCACTGAGCACACAAACAAGTTCATAGGTCCTGAATGTCATTCACTCAATAGCAACAAAGATCAAACATGCAAATATTCAAAGAGACTTCCATAAGGGTTGAAACATTGGCTAGGTAAAACATGATGGTGGTTGGTCCCTAAAGGAAAACTAGGCTTTCAAGCACATTGAGTGTGGTCCTCTTCTAATAACCCCGGAGCTTACAACACTTTTACTTTACAAGTCTCTTGCACCCACCTTTTTACATTTTTTTTTTCTTTTCCAACTCCAACTTTTGGTTAGGAGTTCTTTTTCTTTCTTCTTTTTCACTGTTTTTTTTCTTTTGGGGCAAGAGGCTATTTCTCATTTTTCAGCTCCATACAAAACAACAAGGACCATCACTCCCCTAATATTCCAACCAAACAACCATCCCAACTTTTGGCTATAAAAAGATTCTCCAATTAAGCTCAAATGGGACAACTAAGGGCAATGTTCAACCACGAACTCAGAATCTCAAGAAATCCTATAAGTCTCAAGAATATAACAGAAATCACTAAGCATGCTATGAGTGATATTAACGCAGAACCAAGAATTGCAAGTGAGTCAGGATCCTCCAGAGAATTTTTATGGTGAAGGGTCAAAGATAAACCCTTAATGGACTCACACCGACTCCTTCTCAAGAGACACTCGGAAGACCGAAGTCTCCTCCTCTCTTCCCCAACATGCAATCACTCATCCCCAAAAACAACCACAAGTATTCACCAAAGCATTTTCAAAAACAGCACTAGTAGGGAAGCAAACCTATAGCTAAAAGCATGTGAGTATAGGGAAGTAAAAACCCAAAAATAAAACCAACTAAAACAATGCATGATCAACAGAAAACAAAATCTATAAATTGAAAATATGCTAAAAATGCATGACCTAAACTAAGAGTAGAGTTACCTCAGCACAATCACTCCATGGGGTCATGGTCACCCCTTCCATCGCCATAATCCGGATGAACTCCGGCATCATGCATCAAGCTCAAGTCTATCATCCCCTGCTCCAAGGTATTAAAATCTAAGGGCCCATTGTACCTGGGGTCTGATGTGCTACCTCCCCTCCAATGGAGGTCAAGATCCCTGTGTAGACGATCTTGCCTCAAAAACATCCGCCCGAAAGCAGCCTCCATCCAAACAGGAGAAGGGTCAGCACGTGGTGGAGTAACCACCTCATTCACCACCTCAACATCCTCTGCTTCCTCCTCTTCTTCTTCCTCTTCTTCTTCATCTTCCCCCGCTGGCTCCTCAGGATCCTCTTCCTCTTCATCCTCTTGAGGCATCCTTGCTGTCCATTCCTTATAAAGTTGAGTGATCCTCTCCTTACTGAGCAGAGGTGCCTCAGGCAACCTCTTCTCAATAACATGGACTGGCCTCCTAGCTCTGTCCCTCACTGCATGAATCAAAGAGCAAATCAAGTGAGGAAAGATGGGCCGATGCTTGTCTTTACTCCTGTTGTAGAGGGAATAAATCCGACCAGCAATGATGGTGGCCACGTCCATAGGATGGCCTCTCACGATGCAATAGATAGCAACCAATGTAACCTCTCTAACTTCATATTTGTTAGAGCTAGGGATGAGGGAATCCTGCAAAAACTCAGCCCAAACTCTAGCCAGCGGTGTCATATCCTTCCTCCTCACAAAAATAATCTCATCATCAACTGCTTCCCAGTCCCGCCCAGGCCTAACAATCACTGCCTTCATGTCTTTCAAGATCTCCGGTGACTTCTCCTTTAAGAGCTCATGATAAGTGTCCTTCTCGGGGAAAAGCTCATTCTCTTGGTCCTCCGTGAGGAGACCAAGATGCCTGCGAATGACTGCTGGATTGTAGTCAATCACATCTCCCCTGAACCAAGATGAATTCACCGGTGGCCTGGACCTGTCCTCTTGATTGTCACAGTAGGTGTTCGCGTAGAACTCCCTAACCATGACTTCACAAGCAAACGGAATGGGGTTGACCCAATTCTTCCACCTCCTAATCTCCATGGCTTCTTGCATGCCCAAGAGGTCTCTCCTTCCCTCCCGATACAAAACTCCCCGCTCCTTCACACACTCCTTGTGTGCTAGGTGAGCTCGGTAAAACTCCTCCTTAACCGCTGATAGGAAGCGGGAGCGATCAAAACTCCGGGAGGTGGAGGAAGAAGCTACAGCTCTTGTGTTGGTCCTTGCTCTTTTCACAGGCATCTGCAAATTTGTTAGCCCAAACACAAGCCACAAACGTTAGAAACGTTAGTTCAAAAATAAAAAGAAAAGAAAGAAGAAACTTTGTACAAAAATAAAAATAAAGAACAACCTAAGAGCACCCAACAAGTTTCTTAGTGATTTTGGCAAAGAAAGAAAGACTACCACAAGCACTTGCCAAAAATCGACTGAGAGAACCCATTGAAGCATTCTATCAAACACCTTGTAAGCAAAAGCTAAACTAAGCTAATCTACAAAATCCTAACTACCCATTCCTAACAAATCTACAACCCCTTTCTATTTAAGCACAAAATCAACCACCAATGAGTATATACAACCCAAACCCAACTTGCATTAACACAAATCACTCACCCAAACCCCCTTGTAAACATGCATTGCAAATCCCATGAACAAAAATGAAGGAAAGTGAAAGTTGGAACTTACCTTGACTTGAGAGTGAGTGGGTGCAAGTGAAAGGAACTTGAAACAATGCAGAACTTGGAAGCAAATGGGAGAGCTAAAGTGTGTGCAAGTGAGAAATGAGAAGTGGAAATGGGGTTTGGAGAGAATGGGGTGCGTTTCTTATGAAGGAATGGGAGTAAAGAGTGGGAAAATGAAAAGGTTGGGGTTTTAAAACCCAAAACATAAGCAAAAACACGTGCAGGAGCGCTCGAGCGCTCGAGGGGAACGCTCAGGCGCTCAAGCCAGTTCCAGAGGCAGTGCCTCTGCCACTATTGGCGCCTAGGCGCTCCTGAATTGGCGCCTAGGCGCTCAACCCAGTTTTTTTTCACAAAAATTTTCCTTTTTTTTTCTTTTTTTTTTTGAAATTAAACACCTAAAATACTACAAAATTAAAAGATAATAAATAACAAAATGAAACAAATGGGTTGTCTCCCATTTAGCCCTAGGTTATAGTCCTAGGTGGACTCTCCTTCCGATGGTGTTAGGAAGGAAATTTCTTTCCATTGATTAACTTACCACAAGTGCAAGGAAGAAACCTTGCACAAAACCTCTGGAGTAAATCCTCCCATGAGGCAATGTCCTCTTGCTCATCAAACCAAGCTCTAGCCTCCCTTGTCAAAGAATGAGGGAAGAGTTTAATCTTCACTTCATCACTTGAAACGCCCTCAATCTTAGCAAGGGTGCTAGCTTGGGTAAACTTCACCATATGAGCATGTAGGTTCTCATACTTGGACCCCCCATACTTGTTACCATTGACAAGCTTGATGAGAGCCGGATGGAACTCATCAATTTGGGCATTAACTTTGGGGATCTCTTCCGAAACCTTTGACCTGCTTCTAATCACATCACAAACAAAGTCATTGTCATGGTTAGTCTCAATCATAGGATTAAAAACAGAAAACCGTACCTTTTCCTTACCAACACGGAGAATGAGGTGACCCTTGTCAACATCAATCTTAGCTCTACCAGTAGCTAAGAAAGGTCGCCAAGAATGAGAGGAATCTTCTCATCCTCCTCCATATCAAGCACAACAAAATCCACGGGGAACACATACTTGTCCACCCGCACCATTACATCCTCCACAATCCCATATGGAGTCTTAAGGGATCAATCCGCCATTTGCAAGGAGAGCATGGTTGGGGTAACCTCTCCTAGGTTAATCGTCTCAAACATGGTAAGCGGCATCAAATTGATGCTCGCTCCAAGATCACACAAGGCTTCCACATCCGCCATGCCTTCAATTTCCACCGGAATAGTGAAACTTCCGGGGTTCCTTCTTTTCTTCGGCATCTTTCGCTGCAAAATGGCACTACATTCCTCCGTCATCAACACTGTCTCATCTACTCCCTTCAACCTTCTTCTCTTATGCAGAATATCCTTCATAAACTTAGCATATATAGGCATTTGTTCCAAAGCATCGGCAAAAGGAATACTAATGTGGAGCTTTTTGAAAACATCAACAAATTTTGAAAACTTTTTATCTAAGCTCTTCTTAGCCAATGCTCTAGGGAACGGAACCTTGCTAGTTTCAGGAGTAAGATCAACTTCCTCTCTCACCTTAATAGGTACAACTACTTCTCCTCCCACTATCTCCTCTCTCTTTTCTTCCTCTGTTTTTTTCTTCAATTCATTCATCACTCTCCCACTTCTAGTGGCTACAACAGAGGCATTCTCTTGCTTAGGATTGGGGATAGTGTCGGAGGGAAATTTACCTTGAGGTCTCTCGGCTATTTGCTTGGCCAGCTGGCCAAATTGATTCTCAAGATTCTTGATAGCCGCCTCTTGATTCTTGTAATTATTCTCCGTCCGGTTGATGAAAGTTTCCACCAACTCTTCTAAGCTTTTCTTGGAACCACTACTTTCACCTTCTCCTCGCTCTTGAGATTGTCTTGAGCTTTGGCCTTGAAATCCTTGGCTAGGAAATTGTCTTTGAAAGCCATTTCCTTGCCCATTATTACCTTGCCTCCAAGAAAAATTAGGGTGATTCCTCCATCCTGAATTGTAAGTATTTGAAAATGGGTCATTCCGAGCTTGACCCATAACCTTCACTTCCTCCTCCGGTCTAGTCTCTGTGCATTCTTCGCTGTCATGTGGCCCTCCACAAGTCACGCACTCCACCTTGGCAACTCGACCACCAATCTTGGTAGTCTTCATTTGATTTTGAATCTCATTCATTTGCTTGGAGAGTTGCTTGTTGGAGGCCATAAGTTGATCATAAGCTTCAACCTTAAGGACTCCTCTTCGGGCTTGGCGATCATTACTAGAGTTCATGGCTCTTATAGCCATCTTTTCAATCAACTCATACCCCACTTGTGGAAGTAAGGCATCGAACTCTCCACTTGAAGCCGCATCCAAACCAAACCTCGAAGAATATTGGAGACCATCATAGAACTTTGCTACTTGCTCAGCTTGAGTAAGGTTATGTTGAGGACACCTCCTCAAGAGCTTCTTGAACCTCTCCCAAGCTTCATAGAGATTCTCATCGGTGGATTGAGTAAAAGTCATGATGTCATTCTTGAGCTTCCTCAAGAGGGCTCTTGGAACAAACCTCGTGGTGAACTTCTCAGCCAAGTCTTCCCAAGATGTAATGCTACCTTGGGGCTGTGAATTCAACCACTCTTCAGCAGTATCCCTCAATGAAAAAGGGAACAAACTCAAGCGGATGGTGTCCGCTGAAACATTCTGAACTCTGTAGGTGTTGCAATTGAGGATAAACCGCTCCATGTGTGCATGAGGATCTTCAAGAGCACCTCCACCATACTGATTTTGGCTCACCAAGTTGATGAATGCCGGCCTCAGCTCAAAGTTTCCCGTGCCATCGGGGGAAACTATGCTGCCCGGATAATCGTAGCTCATGGCAGCCGAGGTGAGGTCTCTGAGAGAACGATTGGCATTCTCCAATTCTTGCTCTTGAAGTCTTTGAGCAAGAGCCTCATTCACTCTTTCTTCAATGTGGGCTTGCATCTCCTCTTCCGTCATTTGAGCAGCCATGGCTTCAAGCCTTTGTTGGGCTCGACGACGGCGAAGAGTACGTTCAGGCTCCGGATCAAACAGCAATGGATCCGTGCCAAGCCTACTGTGCATAAACTGAAATCACAAAAACAGAGAAAAGGTTAGTAACACCTATTCAATGCAATGCTTAGTAAAACAAACAAACAAACTCTTCAACTTAAACCGAAAACCACAAACAATCCCCGGCAACGGCGCCAAAAACTTGTTGGTCAATTCGCAAGTGCACGAATACCTCCGGGTTTTAAATTATCGAACCACAGGGATTGTGAGTGAGAATTATTGATTTAAGCCTAGAGTTTGCAAGTTCTTAAAACAGTAAAATTCAGAAATTGGTTTTGGGTGATTGTGACAAAAGTTTTGCAAAAGAGCAATGTTGATAAAGATGTAAATAACAATGACGGAAAATTGCCTTGGGTGTTTGATCATCTAATCCATTTTAGTCCACCTATCCTATGCATGTGATATCTTGATTTATATCTTGTTGTTATAGCCTATGTACTTACTAGTTGATTCCTCACAAAAGTAATTCTCTCAAATTGAAAGATAAGCCCAAATCCTTGTGTACTTAAACATTCATAAGAGGTATGATAGCTCTAATATTCAGGCCAACAAAACCCTACCCTCACTCTATTCCTAGAAGCAAGTATAGAAGGATCTATTCCAATTCATGTCCCTAGATCATAACAAATTTCCATTCTATTATAATCCAGCCTATAGCAAAGGTGCACCAAAGCTCAACATGCAATAAGGAATTGAAATACAAGAATGGATCAAGACTCATGCATAGAGATAGGAATTATAAACTAAAGTTTCATAGAATCTCTTAACCCAAAGCACAAAGTAAACTAGCCACTCATGGCTAGTGAATTCATGAAGAAAATGTAAATAAAACCTGAGGAAAAGTACAAGTTGGAAGCCTCCCTTGGCCCCAAAGTTCTCCTCAGCTCTCAAAACTTGATCAAAAATGAGTGGAATGACAAAATGTATCTAAGAAATTGGCCTAAGCCTTATTTATAGGCTGAAAATAACGAAACTGGGCGCTCAGGCGCCAATTCAGAGCGCCTGAGCGCCAATTGCATGTCAAAAGACATGCTCTCTGACCTTATTGGCGCCTAGGCGCCCACTCCCAGCGCCTAGGCGCTCTAGCTCGCCTGAAAGTGACTTTTTGGCTTCTGAAACTCCTCTTTTCAATTCCCTTTATGTTCTTCATCAATTCCATGCTCCTTGGCCTTCCTTCTCCTTCAGTTTCTGCACTCCAAACCTAACCAACAAGACAAGGAAGATTCTAGAAGCTCCAAGAGCTCATTAGCACAAGAAGTCCCTCATAAAACACAACAAAACCATGCAAGTCCTAAACTTTACTTAAAATGCAAGAAAACTACCTAAAAAACTACTAAATTACCAAAACGAAATAAAAACTAAAGAAAAGAATAAAAATGCATGAGAATGCATGAAACACTACATGAGACTCAACAAAAAGACTCAAAACAACCAAAGAAATGACCCTAAAAACACTACTAAAATAGGGTCATCAATAAGGCTAGTGGATTTCACCATGATAATAATCCTAAAGATCCCATGGCCGCTGCACAAAATTTTTAGGAGCTTGCTCAGGCTTACAAGATTTTGAGTAATCGCATGACATAGAACATTTATGATAAGCAAGGAAGGGAAGGATTGCGAAACAAAGGGTTGCTACCAGGATCTATTATCCATGCAACAACTGTTTATGGAATGCTTTTTGGAAGTGTTTTGTTTAAAGAGTATATTGGAGAACTTTCATTGGATTTTATGCTCGGTAAAGTAGCTGAGAACATAGACGCACAAAGCCTGACTGAAGTTTTCTGAAAGAATATTCAAGAAACATTCAATGAATCACAGAAGAAGAGGGAAGAGAAGCTTATAGAGTTTATGGGACATCGCTTGCAGCCTTTTGTTGAAGGTAAAAAAGATGTTTTTGAAAAGTGAGGAGAAACAAAAGTTGACAAACTTTCAAAACAACTTTTGGAGAGGTCATGCTTTATACAATTGGTTATTTCTACACCCTAAAAGGCGCTAGCCAATTTGGAAAGGATATGAAGCAGGCTCCTTTGGAAGCTTGGGTACGAAATAGAGCAACCATCATACAATCAAAAGTCACACCAGCCTCAGGTGTCGTGTTCTTAGTTCACATGCTAGAAGAGTACAAGAAGGAAGTAGACATTAGAAAACTTCATGATGATAAGAAGGATAACACGATTAATGTCATTTGGAAGAGTAATGTGATTGATTGTATCAACACTCTCACATGTCTGCCAAGCGGTTCTTGAAGATCCTAAAGGCTCCCAATTGTTCGAAATTCATGAGCCGAAGCATTAGAGATGTTGGGAACTATGTTTCAAGGTGTCAAGGCTCCTCGTAACAGACAAAACTGTCTCAGAAACCTTATAGAGTTTTTGGGACATTGCTTGCAGCCTTTTGTTGAAGGTAAAAAAGATGTTTTTGAAAAGTGAGGAGAAACACAAGTTGACAAACTTTCAAAAGCCGCTTTTGGAGAGGCCATGATTTATACAATTGGTTATTTTTACACCCTAAAAGGCGCTAGCCAACGTGGAAAGGATATGAAGCAGGCTCCTTTGGAAGCTTGGGTACGAAATAGAGCAACCATCATACAATCAAAAGTTACGCTAGCCTCGGGTGTTGTGTGCTTAGTTCACATTATAGAAGAGTACAAGATGGAAGTAGACATTAGAAAACTTAATGGTGATAAGAAGGATAACACGATTAATGTCATTTGGAAGAGTAATGTGATTGATATTGTATCAACACTCTCACATGTCTGCCAAGCGGTTCTTGAAGATCCTAAAGTCTCCCAAGTTGTTCGAAATTCATGTTGGGTACGAAATAGAGCAACCATCATACAATTAAAAGTTACGCCAGCCTCGGGTGTTGTGTGCTTAGTTCACATTATAGAAGAGTACAAGATGGAAGTAGACATTAGAAAACTTAATGGTGATAAGAAGGATAACACGATTAATGTAATTTGGAAGAGTAATGTGATTGATATTGTATCAACACTCTCACATGTCTGCCAAGCGGTTCTTGAAGATCCTAAAGTCTCCCAAGTTGTTCGAAATTCATGAGCCGAAGCATTGGGGAAGTTGGGAACTATGTTTCAAGGTGCCAAGGCTCCTCACAACAGACAAAACTATCTCAGAAACCTTATAGAGTTTTCGGGATATTGCTTGCAGCCTTTTGTTGAAGGTAAAAAAGATGTTTTTGAATAGTGAGGAGAAACACAAGTTGACAAACTTTCAAAAGCTGCTTTTGGAGAGGCCATGCTTTATACAATTGGTTATATTTACACCCTAAAAGGCGCTAGCCAACGTGGAA
The DNA here is from genome assembly GCF_012489685.1 of Lotus japonicus. NCBI lineage: Eukaryota > Viridiplantae > Streptophyta > Magnoliopsida > Fabales > Fabaceae > Lotus > Lotus japonicus. The sequence goes on from NC_080043.1 coordinate 77,398,699, forward strand.
AGGATATTAAGCAGGCTCCTTTGGAAGCTTGGGTACGAAATCGAGCATCCATCATACAATCACAAGTCACGCCAGCCTCAGGTGTCGTGTGCTTAGTTCACATGCTAGAAGAGTACAAGAAGGAAGTAGACATTAGAAAACTTCGTGGTGATAAGAAGGATAACACAATTAATTTCATTTGGAAGAGTAATGTGATTGATTGTATCAACACTCTCACATGTCTGCCAAACGGTTGTTGAAGATCCTAAAGTCTCCCAAGTTGTTCGTGAAGGTGCGAAAAACACTAGAAAGTGGGGGGTTTGAATAGAGTTTTTAATCAAAGATATACTTTTGAACTTTTTTCAAACTCAAAGATAAGAACTAGGTGCTGAAGGGTATGAAGTAAAGCACGCAAGTATTTTATCCTGGTTCACTTGAGATAAAAGCTCAAGTTAATCCAGTCCACCTGTGAAGGTGATTTCTTCCTTCTTCTGATGAAGGCAATCCACTAAAATCAATGAGTGTTACAACTGCACTTTGCAACCTGCTAAGTGACTAACAATACACTGATTTCCTCACTAGTATACTCTCAAGAAGCTAATCTCACGATCCTCTCAAGACTAGCTAAACACTGAATCAAACCTATTCAGTCTTCTCAAGATCCGACCAACCTTGGTCTCTCAAGGAACTTACAAAGTGTTTGTAAAAGCTTTCGGGTTTACAAGAATTGCTTCTGAAAAGCTAATGGTAAACTCAGATGTTTAAGAATAGTGAAGAAATAATGCTAAGAGATTGGTTAGAATGAATTCGATAATATCAGCAAAGTTTCTTGGCTTCTTTCTTCTTTCTTCAGCCCTTATATACTCCAAGGCATATGATGTAGCCGTTGCTAGGGTTTTGTCCGTTGGAGTGGCAATCTTGTAATATCAGACTGCTAGGCTGACGAGGTAGGTGGCGGACAGACTGAGGCTGTCCTTTCACCAGCTGACTTATGATTTGGAGTGCTTCAGATGAACGTTGGTGAAGCTTCTGATCAGAGTCAGACGGAAGCTTGGATCCTCTGACCTTGCAACTTCTGCTTCTGAACAAGTTCCTCAGAACTTCTGAACGTCAGAGCTAGAATAGCTTTGGTCTTCAAATGCCAACTTCTTGCAGGTCTTCAGAACTTGAGTCTTCTACTTCTGGACCGTTCCGCTGGAACATCTGGTCTTCAGAACTTCTGACTCCGGTTCTTCAGTACCTCTTGAGAGTTTCTATCTTCAGAACTTCTGAAGGATTTGCCACTGTTCTAAGCGAACATGGTAAGCTTTTCAACTCTCTTTTGGCTACTCTTGGGTCTTCTTCGTCTTCTGATTGAATTGGCTTTGGTCAGAATCAGAACCTGTTTGTCACAACTAAAAGAGACAAACGTTAGAGTACCATAATTGTTCATCCTCAAAAACCTTAAATGTAATCATCAAAATATAGAGATGCAACCACTGATCAAACCTTGATCTTACAGTTCGAAATTCATGAGCCAAATCATTGGAGATGTTGGGAACTATGTTTCAAGGTGTCAAGGCTCCTCACAATAGACAAAACTGTCTCCGCAAACCAAGTGGTGTACCTTATTCATCATAGGTCATTGGTAGTAGTCATGGAAGCTCCAGATTTTGAAAAAAATTCCAAACAGTGTGTTATTCACTTTTTAGAGTATAAATGAAGTGATATTATCTTATGAAATATATATGTCTTGTTATGAATCTAATTCTTATGTTATGTGCTGCTGTATTTTTTGGTTGAGAAGCTATAGGGAGGAGATAACATAATCATTTCATTGATGAATTTTTTAACTTCCTTTTTCATAATCATTTCATTGATAAATACTCTTTTCACCGGGTATGGTATCTTTCATCCATGGAATTTTTTTGTAGTTTATTTTTTTCCGTCTTTTATGACAATATTGCGATCCTTGGCCCGACCCACTAGTCCAAGTTCCATATTTTATCTCTATTGCCAAACAGTAATAAAATAATTGTCATTTTATCAATGAGATATTTTTCAAATTGCTAAAATTATTAGTAAGATGCAAGTTGAATTTTGAAAGTCCTTGAAGCGGTAGGGATTTGATCAAGAAGTTTTTTCTATTCGCAAGAGTTGGGATTCGAACCCTCAACCACTTGCTTAAAGGATGAAGTGTTGAACCACTACACCAACCTACTTGGTTATATCAATTTAGTCATTTAAGATGATATGAATGATTAATCTGTAGGTCGTTCAAAATTCCATTCGTAACATCTATAATATTTAGAAAAGAGCAAGGCTATGAGACCCACTTAGATGATGTGTCAATCCAATAATGACTTTCCCTCAACCCCTCTTTGCATGACAAGTGTCCTCTTCTTATTGTTTTGGACTAAAATAGTGGAAGCCCATTTTGATTTCAGATTTTTTATGAGGCCCATCATTCAAACCATTTGAATGGTGATTTTGTATTTATTGTTAATTAAATTGGAATGGTGTTATTGCAAGCATTTAAATGGTATTCATTTTGCTTACAAAAGAAGTCAATAATTCCAGGCGTGATAATTTCGTGGAGAAAATAAAAGATTAATTTACGTCAATCATAAACATCATGTATATCTTTACTATGTTTGACTTTTTTTATTTATAATCAATATTTTATACCAAATAGAATCAATATCATGTTGATATACAATAAGTGCACTATGTGATTTTCCATAGTGCACGGCGATTAATTTTGCTAGACGATTAATTTTCCAATTGGTTCCACTTTTTTAGCCTACTGTATATCTTTACTATATTTGACTTTTTTATTTATAATCAACGTTTTATAGAAAGAATTGATGGCCTTAATATGGATCAAATAAAAATATAATCAATTAATGGGTCGTGCATGATTTCATAATTTTATATATTGAAATCTTTCCAAAATTTCCTTATATATTTATCACTATTTGTGGAATTGTATACGGTCTAATTAAGCTGATTATATGATTTCGAAAAAGTCAAAATAAATATATATAATTTACATATTCCATTCTTTTGGGGATGGAATATTCTTGACAACTTTAGACATCCTTAACCCTAATTCCAACTATAAATACCCCCTTATGTTACATTTCTTCTTCATCATTCCAACCATTTTCCAGCACTTTATATATTTGAAATTAACCTTTCTTCTGATGGCTTCAAGAATCGATGATCTTGTCAAAATCGATGCCTCCAAATAGACCTGAACAATTGTTGCAAAAGTTAATCGTTTATGACTAAGTGCGAGCTTATATGGCTCAAAACTACCCTTTTCAATGGACATGATTCTTATGGATGACAAGGTTCACACTTTATTTTTTCAATCACTCGGTTTCCATGTAATTTTTGGAATGTATTCATAAATCGCTAAGTTTATTTTCTATTTAAATTTCAGGGCTGTAAGATTCAGTCTACAGTTAGGAAGACTTTAATTTATCGATTTCAGTCTTTGCTAACTGAAGGACGCGTATACAAGATTTCATTCTTTGGTGTTGGTGAAAGTGGTCGTGATTTTCGCCCAACAAATCATCCGTTCAAGATCAACTTTGATATTCAGACTTCTGCGCGATTGCTTCCTAACAAGGCTATCAACTTAACCCCGTACTCTTTCGTTCCACTTGGTGACATAGTGTATAAGGACCTTGATACATCATTCCTTATAGGTATTAATCCTTCTTTAGCCTTTCGAGTTTTTTAAAAATATTTATTAATCTTCATAACATTTTTTTTTATTTTTTTTCACCAGATGTAATTGGAATTCTCACTGGAGCAAGAGGAAAACAAGAGTTCAAGAAAGATGGTACTAAACAGAAAAGGATAACTATTGAACTTGACCAAGATGGGTACATCTCATGTTCTTTGCCTATTTAATTGATCGCTCACTGACTGACAAGTGTTACAACCACAGCTACTCACATATATTAATTACTTGCACTGATTTTCCTATAATTTGGTTTGTTTGACCCCATTAAAAAACTGTTTTTAATACACATATTTAATCATTCTTTAATACATTAATTGTTTACTCAATTAAAAAAATTAATAAATGTTTTATTCATTTCCTAAAAAAGGTTTTAATACACCTATTTAATTGTTTTAAATTACGTAAATTTTTAGTCAACTAATGAAAGACATTAAATGCTATACAATAAATGCTATATTCGAGATTTTTTTTAAAAACCTTTTGAATTAACCTATATAATAATTCTATAGATGAAGTTTAATTTTTGTTCAATTAAAAATTAATATAAATGTTATATTCATTTCCTTAAAAAATGTTTTTGATAAACCAATAAAATTATTATTTCCAAAATTAATGTTAATCAAATATTAATATCATTAACCGGTATGCTAACGCATTTAACCGTTTTTAAATACATGATCAGGGGTCAATGGTAGAAAAAGAATAATAAAAGTTCTTTAATACATTAATTTTTAGTCAATAAAAAATTACAATAAATGCTACATTCCTTTCCTTACAAAAAAAAATGATTTTTATGTAAAATATTTTCTTTGTGGAAGTCTTTTACCATGTAATCTAAACACACAGACACACACACACACATATATAATAATGTTTTCAAATCATATTTTGACTTTCAATTTATCATACCATTACTTATATTTACTCTTAGTTTTTTAAAAAAATACTTCAGTATTATGAAAAATCATTTTGATAATCACACAAAACTTTGCAAGTTGTGTGACACTCATTGTGATTTTTTTTTTGTTGAATGCTCTTTTTTTTTATATCTTAATTTATTAATACGTGTCTAAATAATGAGATCAATATTCGCCGTGCAACGCACGGGGTAAAAACGCTAGTAATAAGTAATTTACATCATTTGACAAAAACCGTATTGATCAACATTAGTATTATGTTATAAGCATTGGAAACATGAATATGTATATAAAACTTGGGTCATTAGAAACTGTAACATTGTCACGGAGGGTGTAAAAAATTAGTTAAAGTATTTTTTATTGATGAAATTATTTTTCTCTCTAACTAAGGAATTTTTTTCCTGTTCAATCTAGACAAGTTAACGATGGCATGTTCCGTTCAATTTAGTGTCATTATGTTGTGATTGTTCCTGACTCAAACTGAAATATAACGTGTAAGCTTATGCATATTAGGAATAAAGTGCATTTTTTGCAAATTTTTTTTAAAGGGCCCTTGAGATCCGTCTTCGGGCAATGAATCAGGGGATCCATGTGGTGAGCCTCTTTACATTGGTCAAGCCCAAACAGATTGAAAACACCACGAATGGAGATTAATCAAGGTTGTCTTCTAAATTCTAATTGATTTCGTTGCTTAAAGGAAACACAAATTCCTTAGCACGTTTTGTGTTAAGGAACATGGAATTTACTGTTAGATGCTAAAAAATGGGTAGTTTGTATATTAAGACTTTGACTTAAATTTATTTATTATTTGATAAGGTCGATGCTGATTGTGATTTGGTTACTATTGTCAAAAGGAGGTTTCTTACATGTCATCTGAAAAACAAAAGTTTATAATATGTAGCTTAAAACATAGGCATAGTAAAGAAATAAGAAATACATGACAGTACAATAAGAAAATCTAACAACTTGCAAATCAGGTAAGAATGGCATCAATGTTATATATTTTTATGGAAAAACTTCATCCTAAAACCGGTTGGTATATTTTGAATTCACATTTTTAAATTTTGACAATGGAGCTTTTTCCATACCACATATTATGTGAATTTAGAAGTTCAGCAATTGATTTTAGGTTGGTATTGGTATGTTTGTAGGACATGAATTGTTTTTTAAAATGTTTAAAAAACTAGATAAAATCACATAAACGTAGTTTTAATTATATTTATATGAAAAAAGGTCCAAGTATATATTAAATTACGAGATAAAATTTACTTCCCATGTAACAAAAAAAAATTACGAGATAATTAAATCACATAAAATAGTGTACATTGCAATATTGCATAAGAGCTAACCAGGAAATTAGAGGTGAAAACCGCATCTATTTTCTACCATAATTTCTAACTAATCATTTCATAACTAATTACTTAATTACTTATTTGATGATTATTTATATATACCACATATTTTTATAGTGTACATTGCACTTGATAGATATATGAATTTTTTAAGCATTTAATGTATAGTTTGATCTCATTTAATAGAGAAAAAATTATTATGAGAGACATACTCACTTAATACTTAATGTAATCTGCGAGATTTAAGGGGCCCCGGATAAATGTCATAGTCATGGATACTTTCGGAAGAAAAAAAAATTAACATTAATTGCCATTAAACGACCCACATGAAACTTTTCCATTTCTACAGAATCCCAACAAAATAGCTAGCACCCATGTTTTTTCATCTAGATGCAAAAATATTAAGAATTTTCTTCTATTTCAGCTGAGACGAGCAACCATTGACTATCAGTCTATCACAATACTCATGGCTTTAACTATATTATCTTAAGTATCCCAAAAACTTTTTCATTGCATTGTAAGCAAGCTCTCTGAACTTTATATCGAATAAAAATTTGATCAAGATCCAAAATTTGAGGTAGTTGGGGCATATATTTAGTCTTACCAATGATCAAAACAGGATATGAATTCTGTATCCATATGGCCAATATTAGTCGCCGATCATATTCATATACTAAAGAAAAAAGATGGATTTCAACCTCAGGCCTGTTCTCCCTCATCCTCCTTCTTTTGTTTGCTGCTACCAATTTCATCAACCATTGGATTGACCATGTAAGTGTTCTTAATTAATTTCAGTGCACACTGATTGATATATATTCTGTGTAAGATCAAGATTTGGTCATGTGGTACAACTCTATGTTTTGATGATAACAAGTATTTATTTGTGGATGAACAATTATGGTATTCTAACGTTTGTCTTGAGTGTTTTGACAAACAGGTTCTAATTCTGATACCAGAAGATATATTCATCAGAAGCTCTGAAGGACCAGAGGCTCTGAAGGACCAGAAGCTCTGAAGGTCCAGAAGCTCTGAAGGTCCAGAAGCTAAGAAATGAAGACTCTGAAGTCCAAGAGTAAGCTGGCTCTGAAGACCAAGTACTTTCTACTCTGAGGTCCAGAAGCAGAAGTTACGAAGGTTAGAGGATCCAAGCTTCCCTCTGACTCTGATCGCCAAGCTTCACAAGTTCCAACATGAAGCGTCGTCAGATCAGAAGTCAATGGCTAAAGGCAAATGTCACTATCAAGAAGTACAAGAGCAGTGTACTATTATGACAAGCATACCAACCAAGGTTCAGCCACAGCAGGTTCTGGAAGTTCCAGAAATGCCCTCCAACGGTCACATTTTCTCAACAGAAATATACTTTCCACCTTGGACTATTTAAGGCTGAAGAAGAGAAGAAAGATAAGAGAGAGAAACCAAGAGCTGCAATACAAGAAAAGATTCAAGCCTCCACTTTCTTCATCTGTTCTTATTTAGTTTACACTTAGTTTATTCAGAAGCAAACCTTTGTAAACACCAACCTCAAACAGTTGTTTGTTTTTCCTTAAGGGACCGAGTAGGTCAGTATCCTTAAAAAGACTAGGATCTATGTATCTTAGTGGTGATTCCTTAAGGGACCAGTTAGGTCAGTATCCTTGAGAAGACTAAGAGAGTGAATCTTAGTGTTTACTAGTTCATTGTATTGTTAGTCACTGAGCAGGTTGCTAGTGCAGTTATAACAAACTCTGAATAGTGGATTGCCTTCATTCTAAGAAGGAAGAAATCACCTTAACGGGTGGACTGGATTAGCTTGAGAGATTTATCAAGTGAACCATGATAAAATACTTATGTGCTTCTCTCTTCTCTCAATCTTTATCCGCAGCACCATCTATCTCAGATAAACCGAAAAGATTTACTTTAAATCTTAAGGGGAAATTTTTTATATTCAAAACTCTATTCAAACCCCCCCTTCTAGTCGTTTTTCACCCCTTCATTCTGTTTATCTCTTTCTTGGTTTTGTTTATTTGAATTAATGATTCAATCTTTTGATCGTTTGGTGCTGGGGTTGATTTTTATTAGAATAGTGTAGCAGTTTTGACCCTGAATGTTTCAACTTTTCTTCCTCCTTCTAACTATCGAGATTCCTAAGTGTGGAAAGAAGGAAAGGAGAATGTTTATATATTTTAATTTTTTATTTTGAGGCTGTTTACGCTGATTTTTGGTAAACAAATATCCTCTTAGTTCGACTAAAGGAAGTTTAGATTTCAGGGTCCTTTTGAGAAAACGCTTTGCCAAAGTGTTGTGTGTGTGAGTGTTTTTCGACAACAACGAATCGGTTCAAGTAGAACTGGATTTCATTAAGCACGGGTCAATTACAAAGAAGTCACATACATCAAAATAACACGAAAGCTACAAGAAGTGTGGTTTTCGACAGGAAAAGTGCATAAAGGAACTAGAAATTAACAAGCTTAATACAAGAAAACTAAAGTGTTGGTTCTGCAACATACTCCTCCATCATCACGTCTTGCTCCTTGAGTCTCATTGATGCGGACATTTAGAGCTTTTTGGTGAATTTTCAGAGTTTGAGTTGGAACCCTTTTTTCTGCTGCTGCTTCTTCTATTTATAGTGTTGTTTCTTCCTCCACGTTCTTAGCGGTTTTTCTTCAATGCATGATGGCTTCGTGGGTTTGAATTTTGGCGCCTTACCCCACGTTTAGCCGGTGGCTTTGCGCACGTGACTTTAGTTGGTTTGTTTGCGACGTGGGTAGCCTTGAGTTGTGGGTAACCACCGCCATTTGTGGCATCGTGGGTATGCACACGTGCTGATAATTGCCCACCACTTGGTAACTACCTCCTTCGTCGAGCTTGCCGGTTTGTCGAATTTTCTTTACTTCCTTGACTTTGAGGGAGTGTCGCCTAATGAACCTCGAGCTTCATCATGGTCCTTCCTGTCGGGGAGTCATCCTCCTAACACCGGTGTCGATAATTGTAGCATTAGAAATCTTGGCTCAATAGTTGCCCCCCAAAAATGTTGGTTGTCGACTGCTTTAGCTTGAAGATACCAAGCATTTTTTATCGCACCCGTTCAATCTCAACGATTCAAATACTTTGTGCTCTTGACCGTTCGATCCTCAGGTCCAATCAGTAGCCATAACGTCTGATGACTTTCCACTAGCTGACAGTTATAGCCTTTTTAGGGCCATGATTTCACCTATGTCAAAAAGCTGAGAAATGACATGATTTAGTTAATAAAATAATCACTTGGACTCCAAATTTTTATAAATTAATGCACAATGCAGCCTGGGTTCCGTTGGCCTCTCTGCTTATAAATACCCTATTGAAATTTCTTGTTCAAACTTTACTTTCTTCCCCAAACCTTCAGCTTCTTCCCCCAAAGTTCTCACTTCATCTTCCTCCGTTTTCTCCGGAATACCTATTATTTCCTTCAATGGCTTCCGATCCTGAGCAGACCATTCCGTTGGCCACTGAGCTTAAGTTGGATGAATCCAAACGCGTGGCAATCCCGGAACCTCCCAACGAAGCGGAGAAGAGAGCTATCTGAAAATCCCAGGTACTCATTCCTTTCTCTGTTAATGGTACTTTACGCGCCATTTTGGGTCCTTTGAAAGTAGTGAAGCATGATAGGCCCAATAGTCTTCCTGAAGAACATGAGTCATTTCACCCTAGTGTTAGGGGAGAGGAGCTTATTTTGGCATTCCAACCCTCTTACCGTATGCCATTTCTTACCGACCCAAAACGAGCTTCGAGAGTGGTGAGGTGTCTGATGCTGAACATGTCGCGTTCTTGTTGTATTGGTTGTCTGCTTATGTTTTTTGCACCAAGTCTTTGCGTATACCTGTCAAGCTTTTACCTTTAGCCAATTTACTCCACGAGGGTCGACAACTTGCTATGGCTAGGCTTGTTCTTGGCAACCTTTATCAAATGCTGAATGAAGCTGTCGAGGACATCAGGAATACCAAGACCATTTCTCTGAATGCAGTTGGACCTCTTTGGCTATTTCAACTTTGGTTGAATGCGGTCTTCGAATCTCTCCTGCCGGTACAAGATAATCCCCCAGCTGTTTCTAACACCAGGATTGATGCCCACAGGCTCGAGACCCTGACCCCGGCTTATGATGCGTCGAGCTTTGAAGCTGATTTCAGAAAATATTTCACCATGTTTCTTGAGCTAAAGCATTATCGCTCCAGCTTCTCTCCTTATAGCAAGGCTATTCGTGGCCCCTTCTGGCTGAGGAATTCTTACCCTAACGCTTGTGACTCTGCATTGCCCAAAGAACATCATATTACGCTCTGGAGGACCATCCTCTCGCCTAGGGTTTTAACTGTAGGCTTTGCTAGCAGTGATTATACTTTATGTGGCTACAATCCTCAATTGGTTTCTCGACAGTTTGGGCTTAGCCAAGCTCTGCCCAACACCTTGTTCGACAAGAGTCTTGTCTTGTATCCCGGGGCTATTAAGAGGGCTTCTGCTTTTGACACGATTGTTCATTTCTATAACAAGAAACTTCTCAACCTGAGTCCATTCACCTACGCTCCTTCGTATTATGCCACTAATGCTTTCAAAGCTTGGTGGTCTGAGTATTGGGCCCAAATTTCGAAGCCTCTCATAGATTGTCTACAATGCATGACAGATGCTTTTCTTTTGCAGAAGCAGGATCTCAAGAAGACCAAAGGTATGCACCTGGCAGAAATTCGATCCTTTCAAGAGTTCTTTGGTGTGATGTATTATCCAACTCTTCGCCTTCGAGATACGGTTGCGAAAGCAGCTCAGGTATTAAGGCAAAAATGGGAATTTAAAGCCAAAAAATCCAAGTTAGTTATTCCTCCTAGTGAGGAAGGTCTATCTTTTGTTATTCGAAAAACTGGCTTTAGGTTCCCATCTTTGCCTACGAGTAGGTTTGCATTGGCCTTTCCACCGGTCTTGCCCAAATGGGTTGACCATGTAAATATAAATGTGTTGGCCAATCAAGCTCTTCCTCCTCGAAAGCGATTGACTTGGACCAAGTACCACTTATGGAACTTTCCGTATCATGTGCCCGTCGAAATCTTCAACCACATATCGCTGAACATGCGTATTGGTCAAGGTAATATTTCGACTTGGCCTAGGTTTTCCTATTTTACCTCTTAATTTTTCTTTCTGTTTGCAGCTGAAGTCATTACCCAACCAGCTCCTCAAGTTATTTCTCCGGTGGCTCATTCTTCTAAGGACAAGCCAGTTGTGATTGAGGACGATGATGATGATGATGAGGACGATAATGTCAGTCTTGCTGACAAACTTAAGGTATTTTCCTTTTAGCTTTTCCTTTTCTTTTTGGCCTCTTTGGAGTCTCGACTAAAGTTCTTTTCGATAGAGCCGAAAAAGGAAGGCTAAACCTGCTGCTTCGGTTGGTCAAAAGAAAGCCAAAGGGGCTGGTACTTCTACAGCTAGCAAGGCTTCTACATTGGTGTCTGATGCTCAGCCTGAAGGAGATGGCAAAGAAGGTGGTGGCGACGCTGCTATTCAGGTATGTTTCTCATTTTCGAGAATACCTTGTGACATTTTAATCTGTGATTTCCTAGTCTGATCGTGTTTTGTTCTTTTCCTCAGGCTGATGTCCATGAGCATTCCATTTCTAATCCACCATCCCATGAAAATTCTCCAGCTCCCAACCCTGCAAAATCCAAAGTTGAGGGTGTCGAGAATCCTCCCAAGGTCGCATCCTCGGCTAAAAAGACCTCGACATCTGAGGGAAGGAGGAAGGTCAGGAGTAAATCTGGTCACAAATCTCCCCACCGTTCCAAGAGCTCCACCAACTCAAGCCCTTCCAGGGGGTCTACTTGCCAGGTACCCTTATAAATTTTCCACGTTCTGTTGGTTCCTTAACTGTGCATCTTATTTTATCAAAGAGGGCATTAAAGAGGCTTTCCTGATTTCCTCTTGTAGGAGACTCAAGGTGCAACCTCTCCCATTCGCGAAGCAGGAGCTCTTCCTGGCAAGGATGATAACCCCATGCCTCCTCCAAAGTCGACTGCCACTGTGCAACTTTCGCCTCAAGACAAGGGTGGCTCTTCATCTCATGTGTCTAGTGAAAAGCTTGATACTTTATTTGAGGAAGACCCACTGGCAGCTTTGGATGGCTTTCTCGATGGCACCTTGGAATGGGATTCTCCACCCCATCAAGCTTATGTCACTGCTGAGACTGCTCAGTCTAGTGGGGTGGCCAACCTTTAGCAAATCGAGGAGAGCATGGGTCGGCTGAAGGCTATCATTTTCGACAGCGGGTTCCTCGACCGGATTCGAGTTGACCCTCAAGCGAGTCATGCTGCTAAGGAATTGCTTGTCTTCTTGCTTGGTCAAAAGCTTGATTCTCATCAGGCTGCTGCTTTGGCCAACCTTCAATCTTTCTTAGTGGATGCTTTAGCCACTTTTCATCAAGTCAAGGACGTTGGCCAAGTTGTTAGCCTTAAGGAAGCAAAAGTCTCTTCTGGTAAAGCTCAGGTTGCAGCGATGAAAGAAGACTTCAAGAAATTCACTGCTAGGAAGGTTTTAATTGCAGATGAAATTTTTGATGTCGACACTAAGCTTGAGGAGCTGCATCGAGAGATTGCCAAGTTGGAGAAGAAGCGAGCTGATTTGGTCGAGGAAGGCCCTGCTGTGAAAGCTCAGTTGGATGCGCTTACTAAAGAATCCAAGGCTCTGATTATCTCGACAAAGGATATTATCAAGGATTTGGAGGTTGACCAGGCCGTGAAGAAGGATCTCTATGCCAAGATTGCTACCTTTGCTGACCGCTTGAATTCTTTTAAATTTCTGCTTTAAGATTTTCTCTTATCAGTGTGTAATGATGGCACTATTCTAACCATGGCCTTCGATGCCAATTTGCATGTAATTTTCGACAATGTTTTTGGCGCGTAGGCCATATAATTTGACATTTAATTTGCCAAGTCTTTTCAGTTTCCACTATGCATTTATTCTGACGGCTATTTACTATTGTTGCGCCGTTCAAACTCCGTCGCACCCTTTACGTAGTCGTTGCTTGGTTTCTGGGAAATAAGCCAATTTATTGCAATCCTATACCATGTCTTCTTGATTCAATGAAAGTCTTTGTCCATTAAAGGCCAAAGCCATTTACGATGGTAGTGGTAATTTACGTGGCCTGTAACCATAAGATGAAGAGTTGGCAACTGATTGCCACTAATTAATACACTCCTTTGTTGTTATACTATAAATAGAGCGTCTTTGGTTACTTCTCTTCAGTAACTTCTTCAAACTCTTCCTTACTTCTTTTCCAGAATTCCCTTCCTATTTTTGACAACCTCCCTTAGCCATGGCTAGCCGTCGTATTCTTAATCAGATCCGGAGCTTGGCCTTTGACCAAGACCTGTTTTGGGAGCTGCATTCTTTCCTTTCTTTGGCTGAAGAGCTTACTGGGCTCATCAACCAGCTTCTGCAGAGGAATATTATTGCCTCTGTGAAAACTCCTCTCTTGGAGTTCCTAGGCCTTCTGCACGAGGCAGTGCCCTTGTATGAAGAACACCGGGAACTCACTGCTCGAGTGTTCTTTGCCGAGCACCAAATTAATGAGAAGATGGAGGAATTCGAAGCGTTGAAGGCTGCTCTGGACCAAGTGGACCCTGAGGAGAGTGTGGGAGCTCTGAAAGCTTTGGTGGACAAGCTTTCCACCACCGCTCGTGAGGAACTGGATCTTCGACAGGAAAAATCACGACTGGAATCCCAACAAGAAGATGTCTTAAGGCGCATGGAGCCTCTTAGGGCCAGATACAATAGTTATAGGGCCAACCTTCCCTTTTAGAGCTTTTTTGCCATATTTGTAATGTTTCATTTCAATTAATAAAACATTCGATTTTTGGCAATTTATTTTTACTCCTTATTCGATGTTTATTTCATGCAACGTTGGCTTATACGCTTTTAAGTATTTGCCATTTATTGTCATTCGTCGATTCCGAACTCCTAATTCCTTGATCGAATAAGCGTTATTTAAAAGCACTTTCTCGACTGTGAAAGGGCCTTCCCAGTTTGGAGCCCACTTTCCGTAACGTTTATCTCTTTTATCGACTGGTAAGACAACCTTCCATACGTAATCATCGGGCATAAAAGATCTAGCTCTAACCTTTTTGTTATAAGCTCTAGCAATGCGATCCTTTTGCCTGTTTAAGGTATCTAATGCCGACAGTCTCTCTTCGTCGAGATCGACTAACTCATCAAGCATCATATTCCAATAGTCCTCACTTGGAATTTCTTCTTGCCTTTGGATTCTACATGACTGTAAATATACTTCTGCTGGTAACACCGCTTCTTGGCCGTATGCTAGTCGAAATGGTGTTGCTCCGGTAGCTTCCTTAGGTGAATTCCTGTAAGCCCAAAGCACTTGGCCCAACGTTTGATACCAGCTTTTAGGTTTTCGACCAACGTGTTTTTTAATCAAGGAGATTAATGTTTTGTTGGCCGCTTCTACTTGGCCATTCGCTTGAGCATAATAAGGAGTCGAGGTTAGGAGTTTTATACCCCAAGATTCTGCGAATGATGCCACTTTTTGACCTACAAATACTGTGCCTTGGTCTGTAGTGAGTGACTCAGGTAACCCGAAACGATACACTATGTGATTCTGAATGAAATCGATCACCGTTTCCTGGGTAACATTTTGAAGAGGAATTGCCTCTACCCATTTGGTAAAGTAATCTATGGCCACTATTATGTACTTGTGTTGCCTAGAAGAACATGGGTTAATCTCGCCAATTAGGTCTAAAGCCCATCCCCTGAATGGCCATGGTTTAATGATTGAGTGTAATTCACTTGCTGGCACATGTTGTATCCCTGCGTGTCTTTGGCAATCTTGGCACCCCTTGGCATACTCCATGCAATCCTTCATGATAGTAGGCCAATACATCCCTTGTCGAAATAGGATCCACTTCATCTTGATTCCTGCCTGGTGGGCACCGCATAACCCATCGTGAACAGCCGAGATCGCTATGAACGCGTCGTCTTTACTTAAACACTTTAGTAGTGTTCCGTCGACATGCTTCTTGAATAGCTCGTTTCCCATGATGACATAGCTCATCGCCCTGTACTTTGTTTTCCTATCTGTGGTGCCCACAGGATTTTGCAAGTAATCGACGATTGGCTTTCTCCAATCATTAGGTGCCGTATTGTTAATGACCAGGATGTCGAGGTCAGAGGGGTTTAGTTTTTCTTTGACCTCGATAAGCTCTTTTAGCCTAAATTTATCGACCATGTATGCTGACGCGATTTGTGCCAATTCATTGGCCTCTTGATTATCTATCCTGGAAACATGGCCTATTCCGGCTTCGTCGAATTTGGCCAACAAATTATTTGCTTTTGTGTAGTATCTAGCTAGATTTTCACTAACGCATTTGTATTCCTTGGTAAGTTGCTTTATTACCAACTCAGAATCTCCTTTTACGACAATATTCTTTGCCCCAAGGGCTATCAGGATTTCGAGGCTTGATATTAATGCCTCATACTCAGCCTCATTGTTCGAGCAGTTACTCTTAATCCTAAACTTGAATTTCGTGGGGATGCCCCCTGGGGATACTATGAACATCCCGATTCCGGTGCCATTTTTATGGCTGGAACCGTCGAAAAATAGCTTCCAAGGTTGGATGCCCACATAAGTTACAACTTCTTTAGGCAAAGTATGATCTGCCAAGAAGTCAGCAATGGCCTGCCCCTTAACTGCCTTTAGCGGGGCATAAGTTAGTGAATATTCGGTTAGGGCCAAAGCCCATTTACCAATTCGGCTGTGCAAGATAGGTTTGGATAACATGTGCTTTATTATATCATAATGAGAAAAAACCATTACATCGATTGGCTTTATATAATATTTCAGCTTTATACAAGAGAAGTACAAGCATAAACACAATTTCTCGATCAGAGTGTATCGAGTTTCTGCGTCGTTTAACACCCTACTTAAGTAAAATATGGCTCTTTCTTTGCCATCCTCATCTTCTTGGGCTAACATACTTCCAATGGTTTCATCTGTGGCAGAGATATACAACTTCATTGGCCTCCCTCCTATGGGTGGTGCCATCACAGGTGGGTTGGACAAGTACTCTTTGAGCTCCTCGAATGCTTTTTGATGTTCTGCTTCCCAGCGGAACACATCTTCTTTTTTAAGTCGAAGAAGTGAGGAAAATGATTTAGTCTTCTCGCTGAGGTTGGCAATGAATCTCCTCAAGAAGTTGATCTTTCCCAGTAACGATTGCAGTTGTTTCTTGCTGGTTGGTGGACTTGTGTCGAGAATGGCTTTAGCCTTGTTTTTGTTGATCTCGATGCCCCTTTTATGCACCACAAAACCCAAAAAATCACCTGCAATAACACCAAAGGCACATTTAAGGGGGTTCATCTTTAAGCCATATTTCCTCATCCTCTCAAAGGACTTCCTTAAATGGGATAAATGGTCATCCCTTGATGAGGATTTCACCACGATATCATCAATGTAAACCTGCATGAAAGTTTCAATAAAATCATGAAAAATGGTATTCATTACCCTTTGGTAGGTCGCGCCAGCGTTTTTCAACCCAAATGGCATGACCACCCACTCATATGTCCCCAAGGCACCAGGACATCGAAAAGCTGTCTTCGACACATCTTCTTCTGCTATGAAGATTTGGTTGTAGCCTGAATAACCATCTAACAGGCTTAAGTATTCGTGGCCAGCAGCTGAATCCACCATCATCTCGGCAATGGGCATGTGATACTCGTCTTTTGGAGTGGCAGCATTAAGATCTCGAAAGTCAATGCAGACCCTCATCTTTCCATTCTTCTTGATTACTGGGACCACGTTGGCTAACCAATCTACATATCGGGCTGTCCTGATAAACTTGCACCTGAGGAGCCTTTCGATTTCTTCCTTGATTTTTACCAACACATCTGGATGGAAACTCCTGGGTAATTGCTTGACTGGTTTCTTGTCTTCTTTGATGGGTAACTGCAATTCTACCAGTTCTCGACTCAGTCCTGGCATTTCATCATAATCCCAAGCGAAGCAGTCTTTGAATTCTTTGAGTAATTTCACCATCCTATCCTTTAACTCTGGGTCAATAAGAGCACTGATGTACGTTGGCTTCTTTTCCGAGCCATCACTCAAGTCTACTTCTTCTAAAGGGTCCTGTGCCTCCATTTTCTTGGAAATGTCGATCGCTGGCTTCTCGAAACCCAATGGGCTGTCATCGTAGATGCAATCCAGCCTTAAATTACGGAGATCTTCAAATTCTTCGACACTCTGCTCGTCTTCTTCCAAACACGTGCTATCCTTATTCGTTGTTGCCTCCTCCTGAGGTGTCAACTCGACAGGCAGGATTGAAACATTAGCTTCGTCAATAGCCATTTCGTTGGCCATTCTTTCGGCCTCTAAGGCCGTCCTTATTTTGTTTTCGGCTGCGTAAGCCGAAATTCGAGCTATGCTCGAATTAATCATCTTTACCACTGGTTTGCCACTCACTAGTGGCATCCTTTTCTTCATCGCTGTGCCATCCACTCATGGCATCAGGTTTGCATGCTTCATTGAGGTTTAGACCTCGGATGGGATCCAATGTCACTGAGTACTCTGAGTATGGGTTGAAATATTGATTAGCCCCTGTGTCTAAAGGAGCGATTGTGGCTAAACTCTTCTCGAAATTCTTCTTACCAACGTAGCCTGTCTCTGCTAAATAGTAGCTTTGATCTGCTTGTACATTTTCGACAACTCCATCAGCCTTCCAAATGGATATACGTTGGTGCAAAGTTGAGGGCACTGCCCCCACGCCATGAATCCATTCTCTTCCCAGCAGCAAATTGTAATTGGCCTTTGAAGGGACCACAATGAACAATGTGGAGCGGGCCACCGTTCCTACAGTTATATTCAACATAATTGCCCCCAGGGAAGAACCTGTCTTTCCTTCATAATCAGAAAGTACCATATCATGTGGGATTAGGTCTGCTTCGGTTTTACCCAACTTTTTGAGCATAAACCCAGGCATCAGGTTGATTGCGGCTCCTCCGTCGACAAGGACTTTGTTAACTCCTTTCTCCTCGACTTTGGCCCAAACAAATAATGGCTTCAAATGGCTCTTCATTTGCTCAGTTGGCCTCTGGAAGATAGCTCTCTCGTCCTCGACAGATCCTCTCTGCATCACATAATAACACAGAGGATTATCATCTGGTTCTTCTTCAACATAGTAGTCTTCCTCGCTTTTAGTGACCTCTGAGATTCTATCGAATTCTGCAGGTAAAATAGACACTATACAGATGATGTTAAGGTCTTCCCCATCGCTGTCATCGAAATCCTCGAGCATGTCTTCATCCTCATCTTCGACAACATCTTTACCCTTTTCTTTGGCCGGGTTTTGTGGCGCAGTTGTTCCCTGTTTGATGGCGTGGTCTAGCTGGTTGATAATCGACGCCACACTGGGTTCATTGCGAGGGTTATCTTCTGGCTTTATGTCCCATAGTGAACGGAACTTACCACCTCTTTCCCTTTCAGCTTTCCTTTTCCTCAGAAAACGTCTGAACTGAGTCCTGATCATTTGCTCAGGGGCATAGTAGTTCCCAGAGCCATAGGAGTAGCTTCGCGACACACGGGAATTGTTGATGTAAGAGGATCCTTGGCCCAAGTCGATTTTCTGCCACTTTTGGTGTTGTTTTGGCCTTGGAGGCGCTGGCCTGAACCATTGGTTTTTTGGTAACCCAGCATCAGGGACGTAAGTCTTGTCTTTACTTCTCGGCTTCTAGCCTTTATGGCCATCGAGTTCCTGGCCTCTTTCAACCCACTCCTCATGGGGATATTTCAACCTCCTAGACACAGGCACTTTGTCTTGATAATTCCTTTTCATTTCCGAATCTTGGTAGGCCTTGGCTGCAAACTTGTCGAAAACGGCGCTGCATCGGGGGCACAGCATGACTTCTTTCTCGCCATCTTTGCTCCGAGATAGAAACTCGACAAGAGTTTCTCCAGCCTTGGGGTAAACCTCCTCTAAGCTCACCTCTTTCTCGACCTCTGGCTCTTCGACAGCAATGTTTTCCTCTTTTGCCTCTCCAAGTGTCAAGCCCAGATCTAGCTTTTCAGAAATGTCGACCATGTCAATGTAGAAAGGCTCTACATAGTTGGCCTCAGCTATCTGCAATGGGTCAGAGTCAATCTTCATTTGGCCTTTGGCTTTTTCATCGTACTTGAGTCTTCCTGAATCCAACGCTCCCTGCACAAGATCCCTGAAACGAACGCACTGTGAGGTCCAATGACCAAAAAAGTTGTGATATTTGCAATATTTCTTCCCTTTCCTTTGTTCAGGAGAAGGAAGTTTTTGGTCTTTAGGGACCACAAGCAAACCATCAGACACAAGTATATCATAAATTGCATCACATTTGGTCACATCAAAAGTATAAGTTTTCACGGCAGGAATCGCGTTCTTGGGGTTTTCTTCCCCAAGTTTGTTTTCATATGGTTTTAATGCTTTACAAACATAAGGATCGCCTGGCTGGAGTTCAGCCAGATTGACATCATTTATGTCGACATCCATAGGGACTTCTCGATAAACACATGGATTTTGACACACCGGGTCAGTGTCTATGTACGCTACTTTTTCCTTCTTTGGCCACTTAGTAGTCTTGACCCTTTCTTCAGACTTTTCAGCCTTTAGTAATTCGATATGTCTCACTCTGTCTGCGAGCAGGGACATATCTCGAATATACTGAGTATCGATTTTCTTTCTAATGGAATACTCTAGACCACCAGCGGCTAAAACCACTAACTCGTGTTCAGGGACATGAGTGAAACATCGAGATTTAAGCATTCTGAACCTGTTTAGATAATCATCAATGGACTCTGCTGGCTTTCTTTTGACACTAGCCAAGTCTTTCAGACTCACCTTGCACTCTCCCCTAAAGAACTGTTCATGGAAAATTCTTTCCAATTGGGCCCACGTATGGACTGACCTCGGGGCGAGGGTGGTGAACCAAGTAAACGCGTTCTTAGTTAAAGAACTTGGGAAGTACTTCATTTTTAAATTTTCATTGATGGCTAGATCCCCTGCCTCGATTTGGTACCTGGCTATGTGTTCTACAGTGGACTCTCCTGAGTCCCCAGAAAACTTAGTGAATTTGGGGACCTTCCAGCCTCAAGGAAGTTCTGATTCGAGAACTTCTTCTGTAAAGGCCGACACAAAATGGGGCCTATTCGCGAACCCTACGTTGAAGCCATGCTGGTACAACAATTGTTCCACTACAGCAACAACATTTTGTTGCCCCCCAGCGTTCTGGTGTCGAATTCTTTCTAGTACGCCATCAGCGTGCTCTTCCCTATTCACCATATACACGTTTTGCAATGGTGGCTGCACTGCCTCGTTTCCCCTAAACAAAGGGTTTGCCCCCATATCTTGGTGTTGTGGCGCTTGATAGCGCATAGGGGCAGGGACATGGTTAGGCAATGGGACTTGGTTAACCCCTGGTGCTGGCTGAATTTCGACTGGTGCCCCCAGGGTTGTAGCCAATCGATCCATCTGACGTGCCAAATGCTGATTATTGGCATTATTATTTTGGAGCACAGGGTTAATTAGTTCACCTATCTGTCGAGATAGCATGTTAACCATTTCATGGTTACTATCATCTACTTGCTGCCTAATGGCTTGAAGTGAACCAATGTTCATACCTGTAGACAAATAAATTTGTGAACTAGACCCAGGAATAGGGCCAGGAGGACTAACTCGACTACTCCCTAAGTTCAACATTGTTCCATTTGCCCCAAAGGTGGGTATGCTGAACGGGGGAACATTCTCAGGGAACGTCGAATACGTGCCTTGTATGCCTTGCATCACAGATATAGGCATACCATAAGGCATGTCTCCTCTTGTAACCGTTGGAACAAGTTGTGCCTGCACTGATGTAGATATAGGCATTTCTGCAACTGCAGAAATTGCCACATTCTGGGTTGGCATAGTGGTGCCAGGTCTCATCCCAGTGGACACTTCTTCATTATTGTTACCACTACTTCCCCCGAGACTGCCCTGATTGCCCACGTTAGACCCTTGGGGGGAGGTTCTTCCTCGATTGCTTGCCATACTTACGGTCTTACCACTTCTCAGGTGCATATAACACGTAAATCACAAGTAAAGCAAGTAACAAATACCAGGTCACATGCAATAAAATAGACCAAACACACAAACGCTTCTGTAAAACTTAGTTTTCACAAAAACGGTCCCACTGGGCGTGCCAATTTGTTTACGCTGATTTTTGGTAAACAAATATCCTCTTAGTTCGACTAAAGGAAGTTTAGATTTCAGGGTCCTTTTGAGAAAACGCTTTGCCAAAGTGTTGTGTGTGTGAGTGTTTTTCGACAACAACGAATCGGTTCAAATAAAACTGGATTTCATTAAGCACGGGTCAATTACAAAGAAGTCACATACATCAAAATAACACGAAAGCTACAAGAAGTGTGGATTTCGATAGGAAAAGTGCATAAAGGAACTAGAAATTAACAAGCTTAATACAAGAAAACTAAAGTGTTGGTTCTGCAACATACTCCTCCATCATCACGTCTTGCTCCTTGAGTCTCATTGATGCGGACATTTAGAGCTTTTTGGTGAATTTTCAGAGTTTGAGTTGGAACCCTTTTTTCTGCTGCTGCTTCTTCTATTTATAGTGTTGTTTCTTCCTCCACGTTCTTGGCGGTTTTTCTTCAATGCATGATGGCTTCGTGGGTTTGAATTTTGGCGCCTTACCCCACGTTTAGCCGGTGGCTTTGCGCACGTGACTTTAGTTGGTTTGTTTGCGACGTGGGTAGCCTTGAGTTGTGGTAACCACCGCCATTTGTGGCATCGTGGGTATGCACACGTGCTGATAATTGCCCACCACTTGGTAACTGCCTCCTTCGTCGAGCTTGCCGGTTTGTCGAATTTTCTTTACTTCCTTGACTTTGAGGGAGTGTCGCCTAATGAACCTCGAGCTTCATCATGGTCCTTCCTGTCGGGGAGTCATCCTCCTAACACCGGTGTCGATAATTGTAGCATTAGAAATCTTGGCTCAACAGAGGCCAAGGAGAATGTTTTTGTTAAAAACTGATTCGTATCTAATCTTAAATATGTGATATATAAAAATATTTTAGAACATTTTATAAAATTATTTAAATATAGATCTTTAAGAGAATTTTAGAAGTTTGATTTGGCTAATATAAACCAGTTTTAATGGTTTGACATCTTGTGTGGCAATTTTTATTGTAATAACAGTTAGTGAGTACACATTTTTCTTCATAGCCGTCATCTCAAAAATGAACCATTAACTAACTGGCAAACTTAAAAATGTTGTTTGTGTTTTAAACAGCAGTCATGCCTCCCTTATATTGACCAATAGTAAGCTGCTAGGATGTCATGTCATCATTTTGACTAGTAAATTTTATATTCTAAACTTGGGTCCCTAAATTTTTTTAAATTTAGTATTTTATCCTCAACTATTTATAATTTTTAATAGTTCTTGAAATAAAAAAAATTAAGTTAACCTAAAATAAGATTTTATTTTGCTCTGTACCTCCGCTGCAAGCAGCCCCTTAGCGGTGGTCTTTCCTGCCGACATAGATAATCATTGAGTTTGTTTGTGAAATGAGTAAAATTTGCTTCTTCATTCTGCCAGTTTGCTTGATAAAAATGAAAATATGCAAGAAGGAACAAAACTCATTTTAATCAATTTATCAAGTCTGTAGATCAAACTTTGGCACTTGCTTTTTCACGTTAATTGCCTACCTGTATTGATATAGTGCGCTCCTCCTACAATTCATCACACCCTTCCAATTATTGCACTCCTCCAAGGCTCCAACATATTCTATTAAAATCAATATGGATGCGTCTATCAAAGCCTGATTGTGGAGCAGGTCTTAGTTTTGTTCCAAGAAACCATTGCAAATTTGCAATTACTTATGCAGGGTTACTTTATGTAGCAGATTTTGTACACACTTACATGCCTCTCTTTTTTAGCCAATGGATTTGGCATTTCTTGCGTTAAGATTAAATTAGCCTTATGTTTAAAGGGGTTTGAAGGCTTCTTGGTTTTTCTGAGTTTTTTTTCCTTCGGAGTGATAGTTTGCCCAGTGTTTGTGTTTTTGAGTTTTCATTTTGGAGTGTTTAGCATTTTCCTGTATTTGATTTGTCACAGCACCACAGATAAGAAGATGAACTCAGAGGAGAGGAGGAAGGATTAGGTCAATAAATTTACCCCAAATCAGCTTGAAATGTTTAAAATCAATTTCAATAAGGTTAAAATCAATTTGAAAATAAACATTTTTTGAAAAATAATTGTATTTTTATTATATGGTAAAATTTATAATATAAATAGTTGGAGGATCTATTTAAAAAATTTAAAAGTTAAAATGACATGGCACAAATCTCCATTTGGCATTCATTGATTGGATATGGGAGAAACAACATTATAACCCTCCCTCACCAACCATCATGTAAAAGTTTGCCTAACTGAATATGTAAGATGTTCAATTATCTAAACAACGTGTTAGAATTTATTGGTAATTAAAATATCCTTTGATTAAATTAATAAAGAAGATATAATGTTTAGTAGGCATATTTCAAGAAATAAAAAAAATACATAACTATTTGAAAAAGATAATTCTCTTATTAGAGTTTATCATAAATTTAAAAAATATAATTCAAAGTCAAGCATATCACACAAATTTTGTCTTGTAATATTTATAATAAAATAAAATCTAAACGATCTGTTTATTAGTGTGTGGTCAATTAGTTTAAAAATTATAAAGCTCAACCGCCACTATAATTTTATGTGTACTGGTTCTCATGATTTATGTATTTTTTCTTTTGATGTCAAGTTATGATGATTTTTTTAAGACATTGTATACGTGAGAAGAACATGTCACATTTAAATATTAGTAATGCACTTACATATGTGACGTTTGTGAACTGTGACTCTTATTTTGTCATCTCTTCTTAAAAACACACATAGTAAAAGGGGGAACAATTCAAACCTTGGAATTTCCATCTGCGAAAAACCTGTCCTCGAAGGTAAGCTCAAGTGATAAGAGCTAGGGGCATAAGAGTTTTTGAGGGTGCAGGGTTCGAACCCTGAGAATGGCTAATTTACTAACATTACTAACAACTGACATTTACCTATAAAAAAATTGCGAAGAATCTAGGATTATGGGGTTCGCATGAAGGGTAAGATCAACATTGTTGTCATTTTCAACCTAAGGTTGAGCTTTGAGGTTTCTGAGAATGAAGCTAGAACCCACAATCAAATGGGGACCTGAAACACATAATTGTTGATCGGAACAAAATCTCCTCTGCCAGCCACATCTACTTCTCACGGTTTCTACTCCACCGTGTTGAACCCCTTCGCATCATTGTAAGGAGCCATCTCTCCCAACACCGACCCAAGCTTTAAGAAGCCTTCTCTACCACACCAAGCCGTATGCGACCACCGTGCTGTGAACTAATCGTTGCGCACAAAGGCTTGGCTCCTCCTTTGATCTCGTCCCTACTTCAATCTCTCTCTATCATTTCCCTCTTTTTAAATCTGGAAAATTGAGGGAGGGTGGTGGTTGTGATGAGTGTGGCAGAGAGGAGGACGAGGAGTTGACGGGAGGGAGAGCGGTGGAAGAAGGGAGAGGCGGGGCTTGATCGTGGGAGAAGATGAAGTGGGGAAGAAGAGGGATATGGCGATAGTACATTTTTAAAATACTCATGTTAAGTTAGTATTTTTAAAATTAAATTATGGAGTTCAATTATTTAATTAAACAACGTTCAAAAATTTGATTCAGGTAGTATTATAAACATCACTGCCTTCCTGAATTTAATTTCATGTAACAATTACAATTTTATTTCAGTTAAGAACTTACTTTCTAATCATATACCTGAATCTAATTTTCGGTAACACTCTGCCTTCAAATTATTTAAATATTCATGATTTCAGGAAAAAAAAAAATACATTGGTGAAATAATTTCAAGAACTTGTTTTTTTAATTCTTGAATTTTTGTGTCCTTATCCATTTTGTCAGGTTCCGGGTTAGAATAATGAAGAAAAAAAATTAACATTCTATATTTAGCCCCACTTAAAATTAGTTTTCAATCAAAAGAGCAATAAACAGAGAGAAGAGTTGAATCAATATAAGGTCCTCAGTTATTAATAGTCAACAAACAATTTGTAGAATTCTTAGGCTAACGTCTCGCATTTGATTCATGGTGGCTATGAGTTGGTTAACATAACATAATGACGAGATGGATTTTCTTCTCCATTATCATCCTGGTTATATTTGTTGCAAGCTCTTTCATTCTGGAAATTGACCTTGTAAGTCTCTTACATTACATCCATCATACATCATATTTACAATGGGCCTGAGTGTGTATATATATAACATGTTCAAGATATAACATGTTTGAACTTTAATCTTTGATGCTTTTGTATCACCATTCTATTCCCCATCTCTCTTTCTTGATTGGTTTTGTATCTTCCTGACTCATTATTTTATTCAAGATGTAACAAACACATTAAAGGTTTAACTCATCATATAGTAAATTTCCTCTTGAAACTCGGGTAGCAATTATCCTCGTCAAAAGTCAATTATCTATTTCATATTAGACTTTTCTCAGCTAGTTAATTTAAAGTATAAGGAGAAGTGTTGTACGGTGAAGGAGATGGGGAGCTGGTAGGATATGTGTTGGGTTTGGTCGCTGAAATGGAGGAGAGAAAGTTGAGTGAGAGGGAGGACGCCCTATTGGTTCATTTGAAGCAGGTGCTGCTTTCAGTAAAGTTGTCTTAGGGGTTGGTTGATAGGTGGAAATGGCGTCCGGAGGCTGAAGGTAGTTACTCGATGAGCTATGCTTATGAGTCCCATGTGGATCTTTTGGTGGTGAGGATAGGGAAAATTCCGTCAAGGGTGAATTTGCAAAAGAGGAAGGTGATTCCTGTTGATGGGGATGTTACTTGCTCGCTGTATAATTTTGTGGATGAGTCGACGGAGCACTTGTTGTTTACTTGTTAGTTTGCGGCCCAGGTATATATGTGGTATAGATGTTACAGGTGGTTGGGTGTTGATATTGTTTTGCCCAGAGGCTGTAGAGACCATTTGTTGTAGCATTCGGTTCTATGCTTGAGTTCGAAACAAAGCCGGTTGTGGAGGGTAGTTTAGTTTGCGATAGTATGGTCGTTATGGGTGGGGGAGAATAATTTGTGTTTAGAGACTCAATAATGGAGGTGGAGAGGACTGTAGAGCTGGTTCATATCAAGTCTTGGTCGTGGCTTGTGGCAAGAACTCCGGCCACGGTTGTGGAGGGAATTTTTGTCATTCCCTATCTGAATGGTGCTCAACTCGATCCGGCCTTGTGTTTGCAGAATTATAGTTGATATTTATAGGCTGTGTTGTTCCTGCGGTTTGTGTCTTTTCAATGGGCAATGGGCTTGTTTCGGGTGTTGTTGATTCATGAGGAAGGCGTGGTGCTGGCTCAACTTGGATGGTTCTGTGTTGGGTAGTTGTTCTTGTTGTTTGAGTGTTGTGTGTTTTTTGGTTCTGTTTTGCTCTTTATTTTCCTTTTTACCTTGATACTTCTTTTTAGTTGAATATAATTGGCTAATATACAAAAATTAAAGTATAAGCAGATTTAAAATACAACAATGATGGTGCTCAAAAAACTAAAAAGAAATGCTTGGAATGTATGGCATAAGCATGATTAGTATAATCTTTTTAGATAAGCGAATATTTAGTAAGTCTTTTAAGCAAACTTAAAAAAAAACCTTTTAAGCTAACGTAAATCTTATTTCATTAATTTATTGTAGTATTTTTGAATTTTTTTTAGAAAACAAAAGCAATATAATTATATATATATATATGTGTGTGTGTGTGTGAAAGGAATGATAACAAAGCTCATAAAAGAGCAAAGGGGAGAAGATGATTAGTATAGCAAAAAACTAAACATAAAAAAAAAAAATAAAAAAAAAAAGAGCAACCCCTATGAAAGAAAACCCAAAAAAACCAGCAAAGGCACCAAAATAACCAACGAAACCCCTATGAACCCAAGACATACAAACATCCAAGAGAAATCAGCCACTCTACATCAACTAAGCCTATGAGATCTAATATTCTCTGCTATGCTTTGAAGAGCAACTTCATCAGAGCAATCATAACACATACCTAGACGTTTCCCCATTGCCAAAGCAGATCTCGCCCTCGTCATAACGCCAGGGGGACCTATGTTCCTTTGCGGTTCAAATAACACCAACTGATTATCCTAGGAACCCAAAACACCTTCAGTTGAAACTGAATCAGGAGGCAGGTCAAGCTCCACCCCAACAACCAAAGTCTTTACTTTCCTGGGTCGCCCACGGGGGCGAGGAACCTTCTCAACAGGGCACCGACCTCTAACTACCCCTTCCCCTGGCAATTCTATTTTTGAACTTAAGGTAGGTTATAGCTTAAAAATTATCAATGTTCTAATTTTTATCTTTATTATCTTAAGAAATTTCTTAAATATTTTGAAGATATTACGAAATTATCTTGCAATAATTATTATTTAACACCTCATATAAAATTTTGAAAATTTAATAAATATTTATTGATTTTATCAAAATGTTAGTTCATTTAAGTATTCAAAAAAACATTTAAAAAAAAGTATTAAAAAAAAAAGTAGTCTACAAATTGTGCCTAGTTTTTTTTTTGTGAATGAAAGGGGCTAATATAAAAAAATGTGCGACTTGTGCTAGTGTATCAAAGGAGTATTTTTGTATGACAAAGGTGACCCAATGATTATTGACTTAAAACAAGATGACCCAATGATTAATTGATTATTTTTACATGTGCATTTTTAGTGGATTATTATAGACTTATGTAACGAGTGTTGGTCTACGTGAAAGTTATTTGTTGGGAATGGGAGTTACAAACTACAGTTTTCCGAACGTGTCAAAAACTGAATAAGTGTACATGACTGGTTTATTTTATATTTCAGTCCAAAATCACAAGCACAGCTATCCTCAAGACAATTGTAGTGTTCAATAAGCAACAACCCCAATTCCCACTGTACTGCCTCAATGGAACCTCAGCACCAACCTGTCCAGCATACTACCCTGAAAAAATTGAGCTTTATGATGATTCATCAGCTGCATCATGTCCAGAGTACTTCAGATGGATCCATGAAGATCTTAAACCATGGGAGAGTGCAGGAATCACAAGGGACATGGTGGAAAGAGCCAAAAACATCTCACATTTCAGGCTTGTGGTTGTGAATGGAAAAGCTTATGTGGAAAAGTATTCCAAATCCTTTCAGACAAGGGATGTGTTCACAATATGGGGGATTTTGCAGCTTCTAAGGCTATACCCAGGAAAGATACCAGATTTGGAGCTAATGTTTTCATGTGGAGATAAGACTGTGGTGCAAAAGAAAGCTTTTCAAGGACCACAAGCCTTGTCACCTCCACCTGTGTTCCATTACTGTGGAGAGGAAAATTCATATGACATTGTATTCCCTGATTGGACCTTCTGGGGTTGGTAAAGCTTCTATTCCCTTTTTCATTTCATCTACTATGTGTTTTATGTCACATATCCAAGTTTCAAGATACCATGCCATTTCATTATTTTTTCCAAAAATTGATCAAAAGCAAAACAAAGCTTATACCTTCTGATACTCAAAAGGTACTGAATGAGTGTTTGGTTCCCCGCTGGGAAACCTTAGAATCAATTCTGATATAGGGTAAATCAATTCTGGATGACAATATAGATGTTTGTGGGTCATTCTGGAGAATTTATTTGATCCCTGAAATCAATTTTGCTGAAGCTAGAGATAGTAGTTAGTACATTGAATATACTCTATTCTGAGATTTTACAGTTGAATTTCACAATATTACCTACAAAATCCACTTTTCTCATCAAGGTATCCAAACATAAATCACATCACTTCCAACTTACGATCATCATAATCAATTTTACCAAAATTTATTCAATCAAAATCAATTTTAGGCATAGCTGATCCAAACATGCCCATACGCTTCTCCCCAAAATTGATTTGGACATTAGAATCAATTGTAGAAAGATTTCCAAACAATTCACTTATACTTGTACAATATTTTTACTAGGGCTGAGCTCCACATAAGACCATGGGAAACAACATTGCAGAATATACAAAAAGGGAACAATAAGGCCAAATGGAAGGATAGGATACCCTATGCTTTTTGGAAGGGCAACCCAGCAGTGTCTCCTATCAGGAAAGTACTCAGCCAGTGTAACGCCTCAGACGAACATGATTGGAATGCCCGGATATATGGCGTGGTAAATATATGATTTTAATAGCATGATTGGATCGGATTCTCATTCATCATAATCACTTTTGAAACCTAGAAGCTATTGACTAGATAAGTTTCTCCCTGGAGTTGATCGTGACTTCAGAATCAATTGTAGAAGAGTTTCCAAACATACACTAATCCTCTAACTTATGTTTCCAGTGGTTGCATTAATTGTTTCAAGATGGAATTAAGATTTTCTGTTCCTTTTTCAGCAATGGCAACAGGAGAAAGCTAACCAATTTCAGGACACGAAACTAGAAGATCAATGTGACTACAGGTATGTAAATGTTTTCAAGCACTTAGTCTGAATTTTAAATTGGTAGCATATTATAATCTTTAGATTTTACTTGCTGAACTATGAATTCTGTCTGCATTATTAAGGTACAAGATTTATGCAGAAGGGGCCACATGGTCTGTGAGTGAAAAGTACATAATAGCATGTGACTCCATGACTATGTTCATAGAGCCTAGGTTTTATGACTTCTTTACAAGAAGCATGGTACCCTTATTGCACTACTGGCCTGTCAGCGCCAAAAACATGTGTGAAGAGATTAAGTTTGCTGTGGATTGGGGCAATGCTCACCTTGACAGTGTAATTACCCTCTTCCTCTTTCAGTCTCTAGATGATTTTCATACTTACAAAATAACAAACACATGTTGAGTTCATGATTTAAAATTTTTAATTGTATTTCACTACACGTTTTAATATATATGTTTAATATGTTAAATTTCCGCCCCCTCTCACCCATTTTTTTCTGGTTTGGTCCCTGATTGCAGGCAGAGGCTATTGGCAAAGGAGGAACTGACTACATCATTGAGAATTTAAAGATGAAGTTTGTGTATGATTACATGTTTCACCTGCTAAATAACTATGCAAAGCTCTTGAAATTCAAACCAACAATACCTGCAGAAGCTGTTGAGGTTTGTTCTGAAAGTATGGCCTGTTCCCTGCGCGGGGCAAGGAAGCATTTTATGGTGGAGTCTATGGTGAATTCACCAAGTGATACACCTCCATGTACAGTGCCTCCTCCCTATACAGCTGAAAAACTCCATGAGGTTCTACAGGAAAAAGAGAATCGAATCCAGCAAGTGAAGACGAGGACTGTGAATAAAGAGCAATAAAGGCCTGTGTTGTTGTCTATATGTAGATGTAGTTCACACACACACATACACACCTCTCTTTCTCGAGCAAGAGGGATCTGCAACACTCTTCATGCATGTCATGCCAATAATTAGTTGTAGTGTAACATTAAATTAAGCATATGAAAATGTAAATAAAAATTCTTGATCTGAAGAGCATTTTTTGTTAGTGAAGGATTTTTATTTACATCTTGTAAGTTTAGATTGTTGCATGAATAAACAGAGTTCTCATTCCTCAACTTCTCATAAAACCTGGCCAGTATTTTTCTTTTTTCAAAATCAAACACCAAATCCTTTGGCCGCTATTTCACCGTCGCCATACACTACAAGAAGCACGATCCTTATTTTTTTTTTTTTGGTGTGGCACAAATACGGATGGCACAAATACAACTTCCCAAATTTTCTCATTTAACCTAAATGTTGGATTCAGCTTTGATTCAAAAATTGCACAAGATCATCTAATATTGTAATATATCATCAGAACAATAATCTAAAAATTTAAACAAGAATCTTATACCAATCACTTGTACTGGTGGTCATATCAAGTGGCAAATGAAGAAATCAAAATTACTTCTGTGCATCACTCAATTGTATTGGTGGTCACATCAAGTGGCAAATGAAGAAAATAAATTTACTTTGTGTATATGTTGTGCAATGGCATGAAAACTACACATAATGTGAAATGTGATAAACCTGAGACCTGTGAAAAATTACAATAAGATTCGATATTGGTAAAAATGTGAAACAGACACAACTATAATTACTCATCACTCAAAAGTTGCTCTACCAACATATTGTATAATTAGTACACAAAAATATCCCTAAGGTTCCATATTTCATTGCAGGAACAAACATGTAAGAGTATCCTTCAGGATCAGGAGAAAGTTGTAATCCGCAATGCCCATTAACAAATAATAAATATCACAGACAAAATCCAAACAAGATCAAAAGCGATCCTTTCGTTTCCGACCCGTGTACTTGGTATCTCGAGGAACAACATTTCCTCTTCTTCTCATCTGATCCTTCTTCCTCATAATCCATTCCTTCCCCTTGCCCCTCTTATTATTTTTCTGTTTCTTTCGGGGTCTATGCCTGTCGGAGACACACACCTGCCCAAAAAAGTAACCTAGATATAAGCCCATGAGTAAAGGACAAGTGAAAAAGGCATCTAACATATTTTGCATTTTCAAAATCTAGAATGAATTTATGAATAGGAATTTGGTAATTGAAGCAATACTTCTAGTAGGAATATTTTTCACAAAAAGTTCGGACATTCTGAATTGAATTCATAAATGTAGCAAGACTCACAGTTTGATTTTCTTCATCTTCATCATTGTCATCATCAGAGCAACTCTCCTCATCTCCATCTTTACCCATGGACAAGGATGTATTCATTGATCGTTGACCACATGTGAGAACAAGAAACTCTTTTCTCCTCTTAGAACTATTACAAGACAATTGTTATTCAGTTAGTGAAACACCATGCCAAAAGAAGGCTAGGCAAAATAATGCATTTCAAAAGAAATCTTATGGCTATAAAACATGTCTAACAAAACACAAACCTTTACTATCAAATAATGAATCTTTTTCCTTTAAGTGTGTACAATACATAAAGGTGGAAAACAGGAGTGAATCAAGAAGGGTGACCTTTGAAATAAATGTATACATACATGAAGAGTGAAGAGAGATTGAGAGAATAAAAAAAAAGGACCAATGTACATAACATTTGTGATCATCCTCGTACCATCTTTCATCCTGGGGTTCATCTTAAGTGTGATGTACATTATCAGCTAGGAACGTATACACTCTAGGAAAGTTCTCTAGATATGTAATCAGTTTCTGCTAGTTCTCACAAATAATGTTGAGCAAATCAAGGAGTGGCAAGAAAAGTGATGAATGGATGACATCCACAACACTTGAGTTTCGAAAAATTATTTTACTTTATATCCGCAAAAGGTAATAATAATATATGAATACTTTTCACGATAACATTAGGCTGTCTCATGGCTCCATTGAGCAGGAAACTATAATTACAGCTATAATGCAGCAATCATAGTTTTAGTGCTGATTGTACTGGAAGAACGACTATTGAGCTAATTAACAGAACAAACGAAGAAAATGATTTTCAGGTACATTATTCTCTATGAAACAAATGAGCTGCAGCAATATCGTAGGATATATTCTCACCTGTGTGGAAAATCCACCACTATACCACCAGCAAATCCAGCATGCATTGCAGCACTCAAAATCAACTCACGCTGGTCTAGATTTTCAGGATACACTTGAAATACTGCTCTAGCTCCATTTGTTAAGCATCTGTATAAAGATGTGAAAAAAGCCCTACAAAAGAAATTGAGAATTATATATTATTCGAGCAAAGGAGTTATATATTATTCGAGCAAAGGAGTAAAGGTGAAAGATTTCAGCTTAGTCCAATCTTATACATAAAGTAGTCAAAGAAAAGTGGAAGAGCTGAGCAAGTTTCCATATACTTATGAGTTTGAAGAAGCTCAAAATGCACAGGTATTGATTAATGAAAACTGAAAAGCGGTATAATAAATAAGAAAAGAACATACTTTAATCTTAATCGAGGATTGTGAGAGGATTTATCAGCATTGCATAACCACTGCATGATCACATAAGAGTCACCAAAATTAGGACCGAAAATGAGACAAACCAATCAAACTAGGCAGAAAGGCATGACTTGTTCACACCCAAACAAAAACAGGTTATTGGTTGTCCTAAATAAATCGTAAACCTAAAATTTGTCTTCATTACCATTGTATGATTTTTAAATATACAAAAGTTGGGATTTCAGAATATGTAACTCTGCTTAAAAGTTGATACATTATAATAGAGCATAATATCCTCCATCCTACACCTGATTCAGCAATCAATAAACATTTTAGTTTGATTTTCTCATTAATCTAATCTCTCACCTGAACAGCAGATATACTGATGGCTCCATCAATAACTCCAGGACGAAGCCCTAAACCCTAAGACCAAAAAACAAGAGCAATAAAAATCAGTACCCAATGCAAAAAAAAAAAAAAAATCACAACAAAGTATCAATAACATGGAACTTGAAACTGCAACTGCTTATAACATAGCTCAATATTAAGCTTAGATTCAAGATGAACTCCAACAGCAATAAACACTAAAACCCTATTTCTGATTAAGGAGAAACACTGTTCTGTACCTGACCCATGTCACCAACTAAAAGGTCACCTTCAACCTCTCGCTCCAGAGCAACATCTATGAGTTAAAAAATCATCAAAAATGCAAAACAGATAAAATTTTGAAAAGAATGAAAAAAGAAGGGGAAACATACTGAGCATGGAAGGAGAAATGTCAAGACCAATCCAATGGTGACCATTCTCAGAGAGCGTTTCACCGCTGAGTCCCGATCCACAACCAATGTCAACGAGCAATTTGGGAACGCCATCGTCGGGTAAAGCGAGAAGCTCCAATGCTCTCTCTGAGAGACTCGCTTGAATTTGAATGATACGGGAAGAAGAAGTGTACTTGCGCGCTTCAGAGTCGTCGTAGAATATCTCTGGCGGCGCTACGAACTCTGGTCTTGACGCCATAGCTCATACGAGTGTGAGAACTGCTAACACTTGAGTCTGTCTTATACGAGTGTGAGAACTGAGAACCGTGTAATATTCATCCGGACCGGACCGGACCGGACCGGACGATTTGATTGGCTGATGGAGAACCGGGCCTATGTCCAGTCCAATTCATAAGGAAAACTAGAGATCAGGGTTATGTTAGTTACTCCCTCCGTTCCAATTTGTTTGTTGTTTTAGCTTTTGCTATAATTTCAAAATGGTTGTTGTTTTATATATTCAATGCATTTTTTTCCATTTTTCATTTTCTTCCCTCTATATCCTTGTTGAATAATTAATTTAAAGTTTCTCAATAAACTCACCTACTATACTCAATTCTCCACTATCTCTATTAATTACTATCCCTATTTACGAAAAATGTAAGTCATTATTCTGGTCAAGTTTCTCTCTTATAGTAGTAACTCAAATTTTGAATACTCTCTTATATTGTCAATGGAAAAAATAAGCATACATTAAAATCACTCACATTATAAATTGGTTATGAGTTATGGTTGCTGTAGCAGAAATATACAGGTTAAAAAAATGGAGAACACATTAAAAGAAAGGGTTGAAGACTCAATTGAAGAAATAATTGAAGACTCTATAAAATTAGATTATGAAAATTTAGCCACATCAGTTTTAAAAGAGAAGGAAGAAGTTGCTATCAGATATTTTGATTTAAGTACTGTGAAAAGATGATTAGTGGTTCAAATTTAGGTAAAATTTTGGTGGGAAGCATGAATAGTTTTTTTGGTGCGAGGGAAGCATGTATAGTTGATAAAATTGGAAGTATGTAAAATTTGACATATTTACAGGAGAGAGTACGAAATTCCAGTGGAAAGATCGAGAGTTTTAAAAAATAGAATAAAAGAATGCATAGGAAATTGAAAAGGCTATACTTGATGTGATTATATAAACAAATCAATTTTCCCACACTTAGCATTGTATTGGTTCTGTCAAAAAATTAACATTGTATTGGTAATGATGTGAAATTAGTAGTGTGAGTGTGGAAAATGAGGAAGGAATGATTAACATGAATGAAAATAAATAAGGGTATTTTAGTGAAAATATTAATCTAATGATTAGCTCTTAAACTGTGTGCAAATGCTAAAACAACAAATCAAACCGGTTTGGCGTCTTGCTGCAGAAATAAGGCTTGCGTCCAATCTTGTGTTGCTGGAAATCTGAAATCCATGGAGGGAAAGAAAGAAGACCATCTTGAGTATTTGGTACATCTACACCACAACTTTGAGAAAGAAGTTGACAACACAAATCTTGGAGGAAGACTGATGGGCATCACTGTTCTAGAAAGAAAGACCAGTTCAGCCATGGCCACTCAGCAGTGAGCTCCTTTTTTTTTTAAACTTGTAGCACCAATGGCATAGACTTGATAAGGCTTGTAAAATTGGTTCTACTCTACTACACTTTTCGTTAGACAAACAAAAACCTCTACATTATTTTGATGATTAGCCAAACAAATGCATCCTTCGTAGTCAAGGAAGAAAATCGAAGCAGAAAATCGAAGCTATGTTGGACTAACACCGTAGAAACTAGTGCTACCAATACACCTAAGTAGCATGAATGATCACCAACCTAAGTAATTGATCTACATGATGTATGATCCAAGAAGAAAAAGAAGCTACTTAATTGAAGATATAACTAGTAAAAATTTCTAATCAAGAAAAAGTATACATAAAATGAAAACTTCTCCAAATCAACAAGAACGATCTGTGGAAGTCCCAAAAGCTTGGGAGACCCAAAAAAATTAAAATTGAAACTAATTCACATAAATTACAATTAGTAATTGCACTTATCCATCTATGTAAATACTAAATACACCATTTTTCCGACATACTTCTCTGGATCAAAGAGAGGAAACTTGTACAATTATTATCATTTTCCAATCAGTTACTTTAACTATGGTCAAAATAAAATATGGTACCAATGCATGTATCCATACTGGGTGGAGATACTCATGATCCTTACTCATACTTTCCTACACAAGTTTTGAATCTGTATTTCCATCCATGACAACAACAAAAAAAACTCCTGTACTCCACAAGCAGTAACGCCATTCATAGCATGCGCAGATTACAAATCACCGCCATTTTGAATAATTATATCAAAGTAACCACTAACTAGTCCAGAAAATTTTCACACTTTTAATAAGGTTTAAACATATGGGCTCAAGGTCTCATGCGGCCAATATAGAAGGACAAAACTTATAGTCAAAGCACAGATTTACTCAAAATTCAACAACATGAAGTGTAGACATGAAATTCAAGTAATAATAGATGCATAAATTAAGATCATGACACGAACAAGTAGCATCAACTAGCTAAAACAAAACAAAAACGGTTCGTCAAATCCTGAACCAAAGCATGAGAGCTCCTCTAGCGCAACCTTCTTGCTTCTCTCTCAGACTCGAGAAGGGTGAGGATGTCACCTTCCCTGACTGGTCCTTTGACGTTCCTCATGATGTGACGATTCTGGTCATCCAAAAACTTGACTCTGACTTGAGTCACTTGACCCCTAGACCCAGTACGGCCCATAATTTTGACCACGATAGCATGCTTCACCTGAGATTCCATCCTGGTCAAACACAAGCACATTTACAATGTTATATAGTGTGTAGGGATTATGAAAAAGATAGCTAACATTAGATCTGTATGTTAGAGAAAGGTGTGGAACAACAAATGACCAGGGAAACATATCCACTTAATTGTAAAAGTAAAATACCCATGTCAAGTTTCACCCTTAACCATTGATTATAATTTCTCTGTTTCTTATATCGTTAGACACATAAATTAATGGTTAGATGGTAAAACTTGACATGGCCATTTTTTCTTACAGTTGAGAAGATCCGTTCCCGACGAATGAATATATGAGATCTTTCTCTCAGAGTACAAAATTCAGTTAATCAAAGAACAGATTGTGACCTCACAATGAACAGACAAAGTGAATAATAAAAACCATTTAGACTACAATGAAATATAGCTCCCCGTGTTTGATTGAAGCCTAATATCAATAAATTCAAAACCCAACTCAACAATTACCAGTACAACAGATGCAGGGATCATCATTCACTTCATGGATATCTAAGATCGTTCTCTCAGAGTACAAAATCCAGTAAATTGCAGAACAGATTGTGACCTCACAGTGAACAGTCAAAAAGAATAACAAAATCCATTTAGACTACAATGAAATATAGTTCCCCATGATTGAGTGAAATCTAATATCAACAAATTACAAACCAAACTCAACATATCCAAGTACAACAGATGCAAGGATCATCATTCACTATATGGATGGAACTCATTAAGAGCACTAAAGCAATCCAAAGCATAATACTCTAGCATAAAGAAAATGGCAGTTCAAATAACTACATAAATGTAAAACGCCTAATTGAATTCTGCACAAGAAAGTAAGCAAAACCAGTGTTCCAAAACATTTAGTATTGATAATAGTATAAAAACTTGTGTAGAATTCATTTCAAAAGCTTCAGAACAGACTTGAAAGAAATTTCAAAAAATTGTTACTGCAAAAACAAGTTTCATCTGTTGTAAAAGGGGCTGAATCCAAAATAAAACTGGACCAAATTTCTGATCAGAAAGAGCAACAGATTGACATTCAAAATGGAAACAAAAAGTGCTGAAGAATCAAAGCAGAAACAGGGATCCGAACAATGCGACACCACAATCACAATAAAAGGCATCAAAATCAGGAAATCAAACAACGAATTACATAGTCCGATAAGAAACTTAAACCCTAGAAAATTTCGAGATGCAGAAGACGAACCCTAATTTGTGAGCAGAGAGGAAGAGGAGGAGGCTGGGGATGCGGCTGCTTTCTCTTCTTCTTGCTTCGGAGATGAATGAGCGAACGAAAACCCTAATTTGTGGCCTTTATTTTATAGAAGCAAGACATTTGTAAAGGACGATTTTACCCATCATGGACTGATAGTGGTTGCTTTGTCGGAATGGCATATGAGGAAAAATAAACTAATTAAAATTGTCTAACTTTAATACATTTAATTTCATATTTTTAGCTCTTGCTTTTATAATTTTAAATTATATTCTGAAACATAAAAAATAATTTAAATTTAAATCTAAAAAAATTCTCCAAATGTTTTCTTAGGGTATGTTTGGTTTGAGAAACTATTTTTTGTTTTCTAGAAATAGTTTTCATTTTCAAATTTTTTAAATTTAGAAAACATGTTTGTTTTAACTTCCTGTTTTCATTTTCACTGCTGCCACCACATTCACCGTCAACGACGGTGATGGTGGTGGTGAAGTTGGTGATGGAGGCAACGATGGCGGTGGTGGTGGCTGCGACAGTGATGGTCGCGACGATGATACTGAAAATAAAAACGGTTTTTTGTTTGTTTTGTGTTTTGGTCATATTTTAAAAAATATTTTAAAAGAAAGCATTTTCTAAATGTCAATCAAAGTATCAAACATGTTTTCTTTGAAAATAAAAACGAAAAATTGGCCAACTAAACATGCCCTTAAATTTTGTTTTTTCAAACTCTCATTCTTATTTCTACTTATTTCTGATGTAGATTTTAATCTTTGGGAAAAGAGTGCATGGACACCTTGACCTTTGTTTCTTTTGCAAGTAGAACACCAAGAACTTTTACTTTGGGTTCAGATTTTTGTTTTTTCAAACACTTTGGGTTAAGTTGCTAATGGTTATTAACTATATTTTTTTTACTTCTTCTAGGAAAAGAGCATAATATCACATTAGCCTTTGTACTTTTTGCAAGTAAACATCTTTAAATCTCATGATTTATCGTAATTAAACATTAAACTCTTACTAATTATGAACAAAATGATCTATCTATCTATTTATCTATCTATCTATCTATCTATCTATACTATATATAAAGGGAGAGTTTTTGCAACCTTGAGAGCAAAACTGTAATTTAATATTTTAATACACATGGGTGGAAATTTATCCATGGTCAAATACGTAAATTGGTTAGTAATTCAATATG
This sequence comes from Lotus japonicus, assembly GCF_012489685.1. Lineage (NCBI taxonomy): Eukaryota > Viridiplantae > Streptophyta > Magnoliopsida > Fabales > Fabaceae > Lotus > Lotus japonicus. The sequence goes on from NC_080043.1 coordinate 77,437,698, forward strand.
AAATCAATCTTGGTCATTCATTGCTTCTAATCTTAACCGTTGGTCCTTTTATTATGAAACCATTTGTATAACCTTTTCATATTCTTGACAGTTTTATTTGTTGCTTTTGTAACTCCTGATTATGGATTATGGTTACAAAATCACCAAGAGTCTATTCCTTCTTCTCCCATATAAAAAGCATCTTTCCATTCCCCTTTCAAATTATTTTCATCTCTCTCATTTTGATCTTTAGCATATCCATTCATGTGCAAGTAATCTTTCCGATTTGGATCCTCCAACAACATCATTCCATCACAAGAAGATCTTCCATCAGGTTAGATAATTTTCTTTTGCGTCTTTTCTTCTCTATTGGTCACTTCTTTTTCATCATTTTTCATTTTCAGGTATTGATGTTTTTCTCCATCATCGTCTTCAATCCGGTAAGAGCCCTTCTTTTTTCGCCTTATATATATCTTTTAATTTATCTGTTCTGATTTTTCCATCATTTCTTCTTCAGATTTTGTTATCATGCTATGTTCTTCTCAAACGGTTTTATTTTTTCCGATTCATTCTTCTCATTCTTCATCTCCCACTCCTGTAAGTTTCAGTCTTTATTTGCAATATGCATGTTGTTATCACTTATTCAATAGATGAAAGTTACTCACTTTATTTTCCTTTTATAATTTATGCATGTTTTGTTCTTTGTTATTGATTAACTATTATTATCAAAAATTATGTTTCTTCGTAAACTTTAAAGTCATCTCCTTGGTTATTTCTCTAATTGTGTTTCATTATTTTTCTTGCACAATTTAATGATGTTTGCTTCCATTCTTTGACAGTTTAATCTTCAACCAATGTGAGTTTCTTGCTTTTTATAAGTTTTGATTAATTTTTTATCAATTAGTTGATCAAATGATAATCTTTTCTTCTAATCCGGTATAATGAAGCATTTTTCTTCCTTTTACATTTCATTGATTTAGTTTCAATTTGTCATCTTCATCGTCTTCATTAAGTTTAATCCAATTTATGTCATTTACACTATGAATGTGGTCACTAATTTTACATTATTGTTTTCGGTTTTCGGTTTAATTCTACCTTCTTATTCCTTTTATCTATCAACTCTATTTGTTGAGTTTTATTTCATTTTTATTTAAATTAAAAAAATTAAAAATTGAAGGATTAATAACATTCAAGTTAAATTATTTCAATCTTAATTTTTTTGTTCAAAAACTCAATCATAAAATAAATAGATTATTTTTTTTTAAATACTTACTTTTAGTTTCAATTAAAATTCATTTCCCCACCGTTACAGACTTATAGTTTTAATAGTTTTAAAAATCAACTTTATTATTTTTTATGGTAATTATCGTTGTTTCATTTTAAGTTTCATTTTAAATTTAAATGTTTGTTCTACCAGCAGCCGCGGTAAGACAGAGGATGCAAGCGTTATCCGGAATGATTGGGCGTAAAGCGTCTGTAGGTGGCTTTTTAAGTTCGCCGTCAAATCCCAGGGCTCAACCCTGGACAGGTGGTGGAAACTACCAAGCTAGAGTACGGTAGGGGCAGAGGGAATTTCCGGTGGAGCGGTGAAATGCGTAGAGATCGGAAAGAACACCAACGGCGAAAGCACTCTGCTGGGCCGACACTATGGGAATTCAATAAATCAATGCACATGCGCAAATATTTTTTCATGGGCATATATATAAATTTGTGAGTAATTAATTATGAAATCAATCTTGACCGTTGATTGCTTCTAATCCTAGCCTTGCATCATTTTCTTATGAAACCCCTTGAGCAACCTTTTCATATACTTGGTTGTTTTTTTTATTTGTTACTCTTATGACTCTTGATTGTGGTTACAAATATCAGCAAGAATCTCTTCATTTTTCTCTCATAAATTTGGGATGTCTAAATGACCCATGATAAAGTTTGGGTTAAATAACTCATCATCCAATTATATGAATAGAATAGGGTACTTCTTAAATTTAATTGTAATGCAATAATATGCTCCTTCAGTTTTGGAATCTTTGAAATGAAAACTTATGAGCTTCTAAGTAAACAATGTTTCATATATATATATTTTTTTACCTATGAGTTTTTAAGTAATTATACATATTATTTCATATGTGATTTTTCAGAACCGTTCGATATTTAGCAGACTTTTAATCTCAGTCGTTCGATATTCCCCTTGAATTTCCTCCATCAATGTTAGTATATAACTTTCTACTATTAAGCTCAAAATTATTTTAAATGAATTTATTATTAATTAATTTATATGAGTTATGGAATGTCATAGGTCAAAATTAACATTAAATATGATATTAGTTATGAACTCCATAAGACACATATTATTAGTTTAGATTTGTTGAAGTATTAATCTACTAATAATTAATATTAATAATAAACCTTAAAAGTTAAAGTCACTCAATAAAAAAACTCCCGTCTTCCGATGTATCGAAAAAAACAAAATAAAAAACTCTCTTATCCCTTCCTCTTGAACTTCTTTCATCAATGTAATTATATAGACTTCTACTATTAATTGAAAATTACTTGAAATAAATTTATTATTATTTATTTCATATGCGTTATGAAATTCAAAAAGGTATGCTTAATACTAAATAAGATCTTACCAAAATAAAAAAGGACAATCACTAACCCTTTTCTCTACAACTATATAAATTAATAAGTGTCAATAATCATTCAACATTTGCACTTCACATAAGTTTTATTGAGGTATTTGCTTTTATTTTTTTCAATGACTCAAGCTTCAAGACATTTTTCCAGTACTTATATCCAACGGCTAGCTATTGATGTATTAGCCTAGAATGTTTACATATGTTCTAACATGCATTTTATTTCATGATGATCTTCAACTTGATTTCATCATGTAAAATTGAAACACCTAAAAAATTATTTTCTCTTTGATTTGCTAACTTTTTGTTATGTAGGATGACCCAAACAGTTTGTGTATTCCATATGTGGGAAACAAGGGATCTCAAAAAACCTCAAATTGTTAATAGTATTGAACTGCTCTTAATCATTGAAAATGTATTCAATTTCTATGTTTTCCCCACTTCCATGATACCTAATTCAAACTATTTATTGTTACCATAACAAAGTGTATTTTTAAAATTGTAGTTTTTTCAAATGCCACAGTTTAGTGACACACTATGTGTATGACAAGTTTATGCGATTCAGAATTTTATGGTTCAAGCATCTGCTAGAATATGATTTTGGTACTATTTAATATAGTTGCCATCATTTTCATGTAATCGATTATCTCCGAAGAAACCAAGGTTTATAGTGCTAATTTATTTTATAAAAGAAAGCACATACAATACCGCATGACAACTAATTTCATCTTCTAAACAACAATAATCCATATGGATTAACCTCTAACATTGCTTCCTTAAATAGATGACCCTAATATTATGTTGTTTCTAACTTTTTTTTTCCATTCTTCATTACTTTACTTTGCGTTGCATCGTTCTCCTCAATAGCCACTGAAACTCACAATCCCCATATGCATATTGCATATATACAAATCTTTTTTCTGATATAACTTTCAGATGTCCATGTTCACAAATAAGTATTTGTAACTTACTACTTCTCTTATTTTTTTCCTAAAAAAATGAGAAGGTCCAAGTTTTCTAAGATTGCAAAATTTTGTTTAGACGAGTTTAACTTTATTTCATCCTACTTTATATTGAGTTTAATATGAACAAACTATGAATTATTTGTAACAAAATAAAAAAACTATGAATTATTTTTTTTACATATTTATTACTTTCAAGTTTATTTACCAACATTAATATAATTATAATTTTTTATCAATGCTTAATTTTAATTTTATGATAACGAATAGCAAAATCTAATATTAAGTTATTAACAAAGTACACATTTTATATTTTAGCACATCTATTATTGAACTCATATGAGTTATGAAATTTTATAGGAAAAGAAATTACATTAAAACTTAGAGAATTCCATAAGACACACATTATTAGTTTAAATTTGTTGAATAATCAATCAAGTGATAATTTATATTAACAATAAACTTTAAAAGTTAAAATCCATTCAATAAACCAACTATCCCCTATCCATTTACCTTTGAAATTCCTCAATTAATGTTAATTATTCTATACTTTTCTACTACTAACCTCATAATTATTTTAAAATAATTTATTATTATTTAATTCATATGAGTTGTGGAATGTCATAGGGTAAACTTGATATTAAATATGATATCACTAAAAAAACATACATAATAAATACCACAAACATGTGATGCAAAAAAAAAAATCTCCCCTTGAACTTCCTCCATAATGTTATTCTATACTAGCTTTCTACTACGAACCTCAAAATTATTTTAAATAAATTTATTATTATTTATTCCATATGATTTATGAAAGGTCAAAGAGTACACTTAATATTAAATATGTATCGCTCAAAACAATTATATATAAATACCAAAATAATATCACAAACATGTGATGCAAAAGAAAAAAATCATTTCTATCTCTTTCCCCGTGAACGTCCTCCATCAATGTTAGTTTACAACTTTCAACTTATTTATTATTATTTAGTTTATATGATTTATGGAATACCATAGGAAAAATTTAATATTTAATATGATATCACTAAAAAAAATCATAACTACCAAAATAAATACTACAAACATGTGATGCAAAAAAAAAGAAGAAAACTATCGTTATCCCTTTACTTTCTTCATCAATGTTAGTCTTATAACTTTCTACTATTAACCTCAAAATAATTTAAATGGATTTATTATTTAATTTATTTGAGTATGAAATGTCATGAGATAAAATTAATATAAATATGATCTCACTAAAAACACATATATTGGGAATTTCATAAGACACATATTATTAGTTTATGTTTGTTAAAATACTAATCAACTAATAATTATATTAATAAAAAACCTTAAAATTTAGTGGTCATTAAATAAAAAAACTCCCATAACTCTTCCTCTTGATCTACCTTCATCAACGTCATTCTATGAACTTATACTATTAACTTCAAATTGTTTTACAAAAATTTATTATTATTTATTTCATATGAGTTATAAACCTCAAAAAGACAAAATTAATACTAAATAAGATCTTACAAAAAATACTACTTCTATCTGTAAAGTACAATAAAATTGTTATATTAAAAGAATAAATCTAAAGCATCAATTAGATAAACAAGGACAAACAGCACAAATAAAAAAAACAAATACACTCATAAAAAAACATATGACAAAAAAAAAAACAAATACAATCAAAAACATAAATTAACACTTCGACAAAATACACTTAACTATCACAGTTTTTTTCTTTCTTTTTCATACGAATAAATAATTTAAGAAAGCCATAAAAAAAACACAATACAAAATAAAAAAGTATACCCTCGTGCGTTGCACGGGTAAAAAGTACTAGTTATAACTATGATAGAAGTTTAAGGATTGATTAGGAGAAACTGGAAATTTAGGGTGCCTATTTGCAAGAAGCATAAAGTTTAGGGTGGTTAAATACATTTTTTTCATCAATTTTTTAACTTTTTTTTTTGTAAACAACAGATGTAAAGTGCAAGTGATCAGCCGCTTTCGAGCCAACAAGCTATGCCTCCCGCCCTTTCTGTTATGTAGGAAGCTGATAATTCAATTCTGCCCGATAACTAAAAGAGCATAATATATTAGGCAAACATAAATGCTGACCATAATCATTCAAAAGACCTCACCACCAGTATTCATTGCCTATAAAAAAAAAACCCTAGTATCAACCCATAACTAAGTTTAATTCTAACAATGCATTTGAAATATTTAAACTCTTATGATTGGATAGCACGGAGAGGAATTTTTGTTGGATATTCCTTGTTGTTCTTCAGTGTTCCTCCCTATGTATATAAATCATCCATCCCCCAGCTATCACCCCAGGAATTCTGAACACACCAGTACTCTCCGTCTTCATTGGAGCCATACCCCACGATAGTTACCGCATGGTTATATAACCTTTTCCAAGGTTTGGGCTTATACAAATAAATGCCCTTCTTGCAATTAGAAAAGTGGTTGCCATGAAATTTTAATGTCACGCAAACATGTTTTCTTTTAACAATCTGCAAAAATTCATCTTAATTGTTGGGAGGGACCTTTGCCCAATCATCAATGTACACAACCATTTTCCTACTTTTTAAGTAGGTGCTTCTTTTTTCAAAATCATACTACTTTCAATTTTTAAACTTATAATTTTTTTATTTAAATAAAAATTTATAATCGAGTAATTTTCAAAAAAAAAAATTCCTCTTGGAACCAACAAAAGTAGTTTTCCAAAATTATATATTGTTTTGTGCTTGTTTTGACACTTTTCATTACACGTACGTAGCACACACAAGCACACACACACACTTATCTAATTTGTGAATTGTAATATGAAAAAAAACCATAATCATTAGAAAAAACTTTGGATAAATGTGTGTGTTCATGTGCGTGCTACGTACGTGTTGCGTGCGTGCCTGTAGATAGATCAATGTTTGCAAAATCAGATCGATCATTGAACCAATCAAGGCACCAGTTTGAGGTTTGATGGTTGAACCGAGGTCGAACCGGGGTTGATCCGGTGATAATTAAATAAGGTTTTTATTTATATATATATATAATTATATATCTGAGTGAAACACAAAAGGTTTAAAAAAACATAAACAGTAATACACAAAAAAATGTGTTTTTTCTTTGTTAAACACAAGAAGGTGTTTCAAATAAATAAAAGGGATAGACTATTTAGACTATCCCCTTTTACTAAACCTCTCATCCCCCTTATAACACATTTATCATACTACCCATTAATTAAAAACAAAATAATTCTCAACAAAAAAAAAAAACTCACAACTCCCCATCCCTTTCTCTCTCACGCGATCTCCTCTCCCTCCCCTTCCGCATCACTCCTCACTCAACAACACATTCAAACTCCCCTGCCATCACTCATCAACATAAGACCTGGTATAATTTTGTGGAATAGCTTTGTGTTGGAAGAAGAAGGAGTTGAAGAACAAAGAAGAAGAAGACCAAGGGACCCCCATCCATTCATTTCTCTTCATTCCTGATACTTTTTGAACTTCATTACTCACCCTCACTCTCTACCATGTTCATTGTTCTTGAAAGTGGTGAATGTTGTTGGTCTAATGATTGTAACTTATAAATTCCTCTAGTTTTGCAAGGATAAGTTCAAGGCTATGAAGCATCGAATCCGATACGACATGACACCGACATCTTGACACGACTAATCTTCAAAAAGTAGGACATTGGAACACCGCTTATATACATAAATGTGTGTGCGTGCTACGTGTGTGCTGAGTGCGTATAGATAAATAGTAGGGCTGTACAATACCCGACCCTACCCGCCAACACATCCCGCTCAAGTATTTAGGGTCGAGTCCAACCCGACCCGATTTTGAAAAGAGGACAAAATAAGTCATCTAACTTCTAACCCGACTTCAGGTAAGGACGGGTTCGGGTTGGCCCTTGGGTCACCCGACCCGGCCGAACATATAGATTTTTATAAATTTCCTTCAATATAATAATGCTTTACTACTTATAGTACCTACTGCCTTTGGAGTTTCACTTGTTACATTTTTTCAATTTCAATCTCTAAGTGCGGTTGCACTACTTTTCCTTCTCCCACCCACTTGCATCGTCCTATCGATTGATGACATGTATAAGAATTCTCATATATATATATATATATATATATATATATATTATATATGGGGAATGCTAACTTACTCCCACTTGATTTTGTGAAGGAGTAAGTTAACAATGGACACCTTTTCTTTTTGACTAAAATTCCTCTAACTTGTGAAGGAGTAAGTTAACACTTAACACCTTTTCATTTTGGACAAAAAACTCCAACTCTCTTTCTTCTTCAAGACAATAAAGTGGGGCTACCAATGTAATTTTGGTTAACAAACTTATTTAATTTTAAATCTCAATTTTTCTCTCTCCTCATTTACCACCTTCTTCAACCTTTTTTTTGTCTTCAATCGGTGCCCATTTCTCTGCAACTGCTACCTCCAAGAACCAAACCCATTTTTATTTATTGGCAAACAGTAAAGGCTCCTTCCTCTACTTATTCTTGTTTCTACAATTCGTTGAGTTTGGAAATTTGCAAAAGAAAGCCATATCTGCCAGTGTCATTCACGTCTTCTCCACCATTCCATTCAAGCAATTCAAATTTCTACTCTAATCATACACATTAAAAAAGAAATCCAGCTTATTTTCCTTCTTCAAAATGAATCTAATTGAAAAAAGAGGATAAGGAAAAGGAATTGAAACATTCCATAAATATGTCAAAACCCATGAAGTTCACATGGGACGACATGGGACGAAAACGAGAAGGAGAAATGGAGAATGGAGAAGACCAAGAAAGAGAAAGGGAAAGAACCATGAGAACGAGAGAAAAAGCAAAAAGAGAGAGAAGGGGCATTAAATGATGAGAGATAATTTTAAGTTTTAAAATTAAATAAAAAACAATTGGATAACCAAAATTATCAAAAACCCAGAACTTAAGTATTTTTAAATGTCAGAAAAGGAGGGTAGTTTTTGTCCAAAATGAAAAGGTGTTAAGTGCTAACTTACTCCTTCACAAAATGAACTAGGGGTGTGTTTGGATGCACGTTGGATCAGGCCTGATCCACGTTTAAAGACCTCAAACGTGATTTTCCCATCTCCATTGATGTTTGGATGCTAAATGCTGATCCAATTCTGGCCCCAGAATTGGATCCATCCTAACACAACAATTTGTTGCTTCAGCATCAATGCTGATCCAATTGTCCTAGGGATGGCAGAGAAGCCCGAACCCATGGGCACCCGACCCGACCCGATTTCTTGGGTGAAAACCCGAGTTAAATGGGTTCGGGTTCGGGTTCGGGTTTTACCCGATCACTTTCGGGTTCGGGTTTGGGTTTGGCCAAACCCGCACCCGAACCCGGATCTGTATAAGTGAAACCTAAGTATTCTGCTTGTGCAGTACAATATATGCAGCATCTTGCATATTAATTTAACAGTAACATGGCAATTACAATGTTACATTACATAATATAGCTCTCTTCACAGTCTTTTTCAGGTCGGGTTTCCGGGTTCAACTGTTTGTTTGAGGTTGTGTGCGGGTGTGGGTACGGGTCGGGTGAACCCGAAACCCAATGGGTTCGGGTGTGGGTTTAAGTTCACCACCCATTTCGGGTTCGGGTGCGGGTGCGGGTGTGGGTTTTTGATTTCGGGTTTGGGTTTGAGTTTGGCAAAACCCGCACCCTACCCGACCCATTGCCATCCCTAAATTGTCCCCTCACCCTTTTACAGATCCAATTCAAGTCTATCAGATCCAATTCCTGATAAATGTATCCAAACATAAATCACGTCACTCAAACTCACGTTTACCAGATCCAATTCTTCCAGATTCAATTCTGGCCAGATCCAATTCTGCTAATGTTAATCCAAACACACACTAGAATGTTTTTAGATATTCCCATTAGATTGGATTATGTAAGAAAGTATTGGATTTTGAGTAGCCATTTTCTTAATCTATTTCGTGTCAACAAGTTAATAGAAAATGGGCGAACTTAGGGCCTGTTGGGTTTGAGAAAACATTTTCTGTTTTCATTTTCTGAAAATTGTTTTCATTTTTATTTGTTTGAAATCAAGAAAACATGTTTGGTTTAATTTCATATTTTTCATTTTCTAAAAATGAAAACAATGAAAATGTGTTTGATTATACTATATTCATTAAAGACTGAAAATAATTTTTAAATAATAAAAATTATATTTATATTTATTAATGAATAATTTATGAATAAAATTTATAATATAAGTTCTTAATGGTAATAAAGATTAATTTTATAATGTATTTTTGAAAAAAAATGTATAAAAAAAAGAATTGAATGAGAAAAGAAATAAAGTAGTGCGAAACAAAAGATTTTTTTTTGGGCGAATAAACATGAAAAAAAAAATTGTCTTTAAACAATGACATGTAACAAAAAACAAGGATAATATGACATGACCGATAATAAATTTGATAAATATACAGTATAAGTAAAAGTATTTTAATACAAAATGAAAGGATGCAATATGTTTTTTGAACTCAAAGGATGCAATATGTTAACACGTAACCAACTCCTAACCGTCAAAAAAATGATTTCTTTCCTACATTTTAATAGCATGACAAATACCTCTTTTTGCTATGTGCGGGAGTTGAACCTTGGACATGGTAGTACTCAAGGAAAATTATAAAGCAAAGTTCACATATTTACTAAGTTGCCACCGTGTTTTCCTTGTTTTCATTTTCAAAAGCTTTGCACAGAACTCGCAGAAAACATAGTAAACAACTTTTTTTTATTTTCAGTTTTCAACCAAATTTTGAAAATGTTTTCATAGAAAATGTTTTCTAAAATCTAACCAAACAAGTTTTCACCTCTATTTTCTCTTTTGAGTGAAAATGAAAACAGAAAACACACAAACCAAACAGGCCCTTAGTTATTAAGCTACATGATGTATATGATGATAATACATTTCTGTTAGCAAGCTTAATCAGTTTTTATTTAGGATATAGATCAACCTTTTCATTCATTTAACTGATTAATATGATGAAATTGATATGATTAAATGAATGAAAAGGTTGATCTAATTGATATGATTAACTTAAGATACACAAAATGAAACTTTTTTTCCTATTATCTGGTATATTTTCATGATTGTGAAGAAGCTATATTCTTTCAATTTTCACTTAAAAATTCAAGATTGCTACTGGTATTACAAAATCTGGTTCATTAAAATTATCTTAAATTTCATGATGAAAATTTAAGAGATTATTATTTTTTCTATAAGCTCCATGGTTCCTTTCGGGCCAACCCGCTCATGTCCCATATCGGCCCGATCCTAGTTAGACCCGAAGATCTTCGGGTTTGTGACGAGTTAGGGTTCCCAAAATTGCTTCGGTCAATATTTCAGGTTGGGTGAGGGACAAGCTTGACCCGTCCCAACCCGTCCACGTACACCCCTAATAGATAGGTATATATGTTCTCAAAGTCAATATAAGTTAGTATTTTTACAAAGAAAACAATAAATCAATTTTCTAAATTCTATGTTAGCTTCATAAAAATACTAAGAGGAACCATTTTACAAAAGTTATCTCTTTAACTACAACTACAAAGAGCTCATCTATGTAATAGTTTTCACCTCCTTCTTTATCATCACCAATGAAGAGTATAACTTTAGCTATAGTTCATCAAGTGAAAAATGTAATTTTCATGGTTTGACTTCTATTTTTTTTTTTTGAAAACTATAAGTGTCCAGGTGTTCGAGCTAAGAAGAGGTGTCGACTCAAGTGTTCGAGCCGCAAGAATATTATTTTAGTTGGACACTGCAAAAAAATGGCTGACACGTGTTGTGTGGGTGTCGTACGAGTGTCGGTGTCGTATCAATGTCTGACACTAGGACACTTCATATCTCAGAGGTGTTTATGCTTCATATTCACATCATAATATTTCATTTATTATTATAAATATTATGAATTTATCTTAAAAAAAGTAATTAAAACAAGTCATTCCCTCCATCTCACTAAACACTCCATCCAATTAGAGAATTATTTTCGATATATATGTTTGGTATGCTATATAGTATGATACCTGATAATATTAGATTTGATTGGATAAAGTATGATAAAAATTTAATATTATACAACATGTAATCATAATATGTACAACTTATCATATTGTTTAAATTGATTTAATTATATGTTTGGTGGACGGTGGTGGTGGTGGTAGAGATGACAGTGATGGTGGCGGCAGTGGAGGGTGGTAATTATGGCGGTATTCATGGTGGTGGTGGTAGTTGCGATGATAGTGGTGGAGAATGGTAGAGGGAATTGTGAGGGGTGGTGGAGTTGGTTGTTGTGGTGGCGAAGGGTCGTGGTGGTGGTGGTGGTGGAAATGACGACGATAGTGGTGGGCGGGGGGCGGTAAAGTGATGGTGGTGGTGACGGTGGTGGTGGAGTTGGTTCTGGTAGTGGTGGTGGTGGTGACGACAGTGTTGTAGGGCGAAGGTGGTTGTGCCGAATGGTGGTGGTGGCGATGATGAGAATTGAGTTAGTGGTAGTGATGATGGCGGCAACGACGGTGGTAACGATAATGGTAGCAACATCGATAGTAGCAGTGGTGAAAGGTGGTGATGGTGGTGGTGCTAGTGGCAATGACATTGGTGGAAGCAACAATGAAGATGGTGGTGCTGGTGGCGATAATAGTGGTCGAGGCGGTGGTGCTGGTGGCGATAGTGTTGTAAGACAAGGGTGACAGTAGCGAAGGATAATGGAGGCGATGGATGGTGGTAACGATGGGTGGTGATGGCGGTGGGTGGTGGTGATGATGTCATCGAAGTTGGTGGTAGTGGTGGCGATGACGACAATGGCGGTGGTGGCAATGGTGGAGGGTGGTGGTGGTTGTGGTAGTAGATTAAATAATTTTAAATAGCTTATACGTCATAATTTTATTCATCATTATCCATCATTTATATGTTGGATAAAATATCAATCATTTTAATGTATAAGAGTAGATTGATGGATAAACTTATACAATGCAATGTAAGAACTAAACAATGAATAAACTCATAATGTATTGTATAAGCTTATAGTATAATGTCTAATACTGCATGTACAACTTCGTGACTGATTTAATTCGACGATAAGGTCCACCAATAAATAATGAAAGGTCATTCCTCTCCCTATCCGTTTCTTGATCCTTCATTCCATGAGCTCGTTGTTACTAATTCATTCAAGGACTGAAAGCTTTTCGTTTTATGAGAGGTTAAGAGCGTGGTTCGACAGAAAAATAAAAGTCGATCATATGAAGTGATACGTTAATTGCTCAGTAGTGCTACGCCACTACCATAGCTAGCGAAAATAGGTCAACAATAGAGCATAGCCTTTCCAAGGTTGAGATTGAGGGTCCAAGTCCCTCCTTCCGCTCCTGGCTTGGTCGTTTAGTGATAACGAGTAAAGTAAGCATTGCCTCTTGATCTAACCCGTTTTTCCCTAGCCTCCCCAACACGCTCTTGATAATTAAGAAACCTCCAGCCATAGAATAGAGAAGAAAAATATTTAAATTATGGGTTCCCTCTATCACCCTTCTCATCGAACCTAAACAACATGTCGAGTGAGATGAATCCGCACCACATTTGATAACCTTCGATCCGAAATCTCAAAAATATGATGGTGGTTCCTTCGAACAAATGATTTTTCGAAAATTCAATCTTACAATCTCACCTTTAAAAAATAAAAAGATGTAATTTTCCTATCACTAGACCCACCAACATGGCCATAAAATTTCAATTTAAGGAAAAGAAAGATTCTTACTCACAATCTAAATGATAAAAAATTGTTGATGAATAACATATGAATATTTTTTGTTGACCCATGATGATTCAAAAGGAGGAGACGTGTCCGTAGGAGGCCCAGTTTGGAAGAGTTTATTTGAGTTTATCTGACAGCATAAGCTCTTATGCCAGTGTTTGGGAGGGCTTATGCAAACAGCTTATGGCAGGGCCATAAGCTATTTTCAGCTTATTTTCATAAGCTACTCAGAATAGCTTATGAAAAACAGCTTATGCTTATATACAACTTATTTTTAATTTATTTCAATAAATTTTTAAAAATAGCTTATGAATAAGCGCTTATGTCATAAGCGCTTATGACCATAAGCGCTTAATTAAGCTGTTTTTCCAAACGGGGCCAAAAGTATAGTACAAGCATATATAAAACTAGTTAACGAGTCAAGGAAAGCAAAACTGAAGCCGTGTGTGAGAGAGAAAAGAAAAGAGACCAATATGAAACACACACCGACCACTGTGTGACATTTTTCAGACCCTCTTTCAACGTTGTCAATGTAAGTCTGCTCCTCCGGTCAACCTTCTCAGAAGTCAGAAACCTCTTTCTTCCTTTTCTCTTTTTTATTCTAACATAACTCCTTCCTCTCTCATCAGCTCTCTCTATTGGATTCAGCTCTTCAAATTAGGTTCCAGTCCTCAAACCTCAGAATCTCAGCTCAGGTAGGCTTTTTCTTCTTCCTCATCCTCCTCCCGGTTTTAATTTCTTGTTTTTTCTGGGTATATGTGAATTATTTGATTATTTTCAAATGAATTTTGCTAGTGAGGGATTTTGTGATTTTTTGTTGTTGGGTCTGATAGCTGATGTAGGCTTAAAATATATTAAATTTTGCTTTCAAAGGTGGTATTTTGATTGGAATTTTGGCCATTCTGTCGCTGAAAATCAAATGGGTCACTCACTGTTTTTTATTTTTATTTTTCATTTTCCTGGGAAAGTTGAATAGAGAATTTGAGTGAGATTCTTCAGAGGAGTAGCTTCTCTTCTCTCTTCACTGGGTCAGAAGTTTATTTATTTTTTTGATTTTTATCGCACTTTGTTTGACAATGAATTAGCACAGATGCTTGTTGTTTCAGCTGAAAGTATTTTGGTAACAATTAACAAGAGAAATTTCAATGAGAATACAGAATCATTCAGGGAGGGGGTTTATGATTCATGAATCCTTTTTGTTTTTTGGAAAAAAAATATTCTCCTCTGTCTCAGTTTATTTGAAGATTCTTGTCACTAGATGTTGTGTACTATAATACAAGGAGCTAATGACTTTTATCACTGTTCTATGATTCTATGTGTGTCAGTGTGTGGTTGGTTCCTGTCAATTCTTGTCGTTTGTTGGTTGAAACTTTTGGAATATTCCCTTTTTTTTTGCTTGAATTTTAAGAATTTCTTGCTTTCTGGAATAACACTCATGATTCATCTCTCTTTTCCCTTTTCTTCTTTTAACTTTAGTTGGGTGAATTATGCCATAGCTTGACTCGTTTATGACAGGAACTAACTAAATTCTAATTTAGAACATCTGTTGCTTTCCTTCAATTCAAACCCTTACACACTTGAGTGATTTTTTATGTTTTACGCATTTAGCAAGATTTCATTTTGTGTTGACTTGTTTAGTAAACTTTGATTGTTGAAAGAAAACATCAAATCTTGATCATTTGAACTTCCATGCCTATCTTAATAAATAATCCATGAGAGTATGTTCACTCGAGTAATGTTTATTTGCTATGGAGCTTCCTTATAGTTACATGGGTATTATGATAGGAACTCAAACGGTTTTTTTATGAAAAGTTGTGTTTGGTCAATGTGGTATTGTTATAATCTGTTATGTCTCCACCTGGTTTGTTGCCTATTGACCTTTTCTTTGTTGAAGAGTTTGTCTGCCAATTAAGTGATATTTTAAAGCTTTTACCACTGCTGGAATGCTTATGAAAAACATAAATGAACTACTGGATTAAGGATATGCTTTTTTATCTATAAATTTATTTCACAATCTTACTATCTAAGGGCTTAGTTTTCTTACACTGCCAGTATGAAGAGCTTTACATTAAACCATATATTGACATGTTTTTGGTATAAAAAACCATATATTGATATGAATTCTAATAACTATTTAATCATTTACTGCAGCTGAAATTTTTTACTTACTACAATAAACTTGCATTGTAGCCTTTTTTATTTTACTAACAGTTAGAGAATTAAAAGGTCTATGCTGCCAGTGGATTAAATTTACACTCATCATTTAATAGAAGACATGGTCTGGAAGACACATATATTATATTTGAAATTTGTATATGATACTGCTATAATGATATTAAATCCTATTTCTTTCTTTCATTTCAGGTATAAAGCATCACTATCTAAGTTTTCTGTAAGCTACAATGAGCAATCTCAAGCTAGGCGTGGAAGTTGTGGATGCTCATGACCTTATCCCCAAAGATGGGCAGGGCTCATCTAGTGCTTTTGTGGAACTTCACTTTGATGGTCAGAAATTTCGAACAACTACCAAAGAGAAAGATCTGAATCCTGTTTGGAATGAGAAATTTTTCTTCAATGTTACTGATCAAAACAAATTACCAATCCTCACTCTTGATGCCTATGTCTACCACTATGACAAAAACAATGGTCCCAAAGTCTTCCTTGGTAAGGTCCGTCTCACGGGAACCTCATTTGTCCCTTATTCTGATGCTGTTGTTTTGCACTACCCTCTCGAGAAGAAATTCGTTTTGTCCCGCATAAAAGGAGATCTTGGATTGAAGGTATTTGTTACAGATGATCCTTCAATAAAATCCCCAAGCCATCCTCCTGCTGTGGAACCCTCGATGGATACTGATCAGCACTCAACACAAGACCAATCACCGGTATCATTTACAAGTTCAATCCTAAATGTCTTTTCTCGTAAGAAGGATGCGTCAAGGCAGACATTCCATAGCATTTCTAATTCAAATCAAGAAGAAAAACATAAATCTTCTCCTCCAGCAGATGCAAAGACTACTTCAAACCATGGAATGCATGAGATGAAATCTGGACAGCCTCCCCCTAGAGTTTTACGGCCATATGCAGGTTCATCCTCTCCAATTGATTATGCACTCAAAGAGACAAGCCCTTTTCTTGGAGGGGGACAAGTAGTTGGTGGGCGAGTAATACGTGGGAACAGGACAGTGAGCACCTACGACCTGGTTGAACCAATGCACTACCTTTATGTACGAGTTGTAAGAGCTCGTGACCTTTCATCAAAAGGGAGCCTTGATCCATATGTGGAGGTAAAGGTTGGAAACTTCAAAGGAACCACCAAGCACTTTGAGAATACTCAAGAACCTGAGTGGAATGAGGTGTTTGCCTTTGCAAGGGACAATATGCAGTCAACAAAGCTTGAAGTTGTGGTCAGAGACAAAGGTATGTTACTGGATGAAAATGTTGGAACTGTCAGGTTTGATCTCCATGAGGTTCCTACAAGGGTTCCACCCAATAGTCCATTGGCTCCTGAATGGTATAGGTTTGACAAGAGTGGGAACAAGAAGAAAGGGGAGTTGATGCTTGCTGTATGGTTTGGCACACAGGCTGATGAAGCTTTTCCTGATGCTTGGCATTCTGATACACTCTTTACTGGTGAAAGCTCTTCATTTGCCTATGCTCAGATGCGATCAAAAGTTTACCATTCACCAAGGTTATGGTATGTACGGGTTAGAGTGATTGAGGCGCAGGACTTACTTGCATCAGAGAATTCCAAAATCCCAGATGCCTATGTTAAGGTACAGATTGGTAGCCAGATCTTGAAAACAAAGCCAGTTCAATCAAGGACCATGAACGTGCGTTGGGATCAGGAGCTGATGTTTGTTGCTGCTGAACCCTTTGAAGAACATTTGGTCCTTTCAGTTGAAAATCGTATTGGTCCCAACAAGGATGAGACTATGGGAGTAGTTGCCATTCCTTTGACCCAAGTTGACAAGCGTGCTGATGATAGAATTATGCGTACTAGGTGGTATAACCTTGAAGAATCCATGTCATCTGCGATGGATGGGGAACAAGAGAAAAAGAAGGAAAAAGATAAATTTTTTAGTAGACTTCACCTCAGTGTCTGTCTTGATGGTGGGTACCATGTTTTTGATGAGTCAACTAATTATAGTAGTGATCTTAGACCCACATCAAGGCAGCTCTGGAAGAAGCCAATTGGTATCTTAGAACTCGGGATTCTAAGTGTTGATGGACTTCATCCAATGAAAAGCAAGGAGGGAAGGGGGACATCAGATGCATACTGTGTGGCAAAATATGGGCAAAAGTGGATTCGTACTCGAACTATCAGTGACAGTCCAAGCCCAAAATACAATGAGCAGTACACTTGGGAAGTTTTTGATCCAGCTACAGTTCTCACTGTGGGGGTGTTTGACAACGGGCAGCTTACTAGCCCAGATGGTAGCAAGGATTCAGTAATTGGTAAAGTTCGGATCCGAATCTCCACCTTGGAAGTTGGCCGAGTTTACACAAACTACTACCCGTTACTAATGCTTCATCCTTCTGGTGTCAAAAAGATGGGAGAGCTGCACCTGGCCATTAGATTCTCCTGTTACTCAATGGTTGACTTGATGAACTTGTATTTCAAGCCTCCCTTGCCGAAAATGCACTACAAAAGGCCACTTGACGTAATGGAACAAGATAAGCTGCGACACCAGGCTGTCAATGTTGTTGCTGCTCGTCTTAGCAGGGCAGAACCCCCACTTAGAAAGGAGGTAATTGAGTACATGTCTGACACAAATTTCCATCTATGGAGCATGAGACGAAGCAAGGCAAACTTCTACCGTCTGATGACGGTGGTTTCCGGAATCCTTTCAGCCGGGCGATGGCTTGGGGATGTTTCCACATGGAAGCATCCTGTCACCACTGTGCTCGTGCACATTCTTTTTGTGATGCTTGTGTGTCTCCCTGAGCTCATTCTGCCAACCATATTTCTGTACATTCTTGTGATTGGGATGTGGAACTGGAGGTTCCGCCCGAGATGCCCTCCTCACATGAACACCAAGCTCTCTTATGCAGATGGTGTGAGCCCGGACGAGCTTGATGAGGAATTCGACACCTTTCCTACCTCAAAGAGCCCCGACGTCGTGCGTTGGAGGTATGACAGGATGAGAAGTGTGGCTGGAAGGATTCAGAGTGTTGTTGGAGACATGGCCACTCAAGGAGAGAGGATGCAAGCACTGGTGAGCTGGCGTGATCCTCGTGCCTCTGCGATGTTCATGTTGTTCTGCTTTGTGGCTGCTATTGTGTTGTATATGACACCCCTTCAGCTTCCTATTCTCCTAGCTGGATTCTACTCCATGAGGCACCCAATGTTTAGGAGTAAGGTACCAGCAGCACCAGTTAACTTCTTCCGCAGGTTGCCTTCCCTCACAGATAGCATGCTGTAAATGCCTAAATTGACTTCTTGTGTGTTCTTGAACATTTATCTGATGCCAGTGCTTCTTTCTGGCACTAAGTTTGATTCTGGTGCAGATGAATATGCTACATGGTAATCTATGGTAAACTGTAGTGTAGTTTTTTTTGTTTACCAGCATTTCATTTGATGCCTGTAGTGTACTGGAACCATGCGCGCATAGAAAATTAGAAACTAGTTGCATGGACTTGGATAATGACTATTAGCGAAAATTCAGCTGAATGTTTCATATAAAACTTCCCTTGATTGTGAGACAATTCGTAATCTTTGATATTGACCTTCTCATTTCAAATTGTTTAATAATTTTTGACATTAAATAATTAATTGGTAAATTATCATAAAAATTGGTTTCCTTATCTATTGTTCATTTTGTAGGAATAATATATAAGTCGATTGATTTAAAAAATAAACATTTTGCCCAGTTTTTCATTTAAACTTTCGTTTGCTTTTTAATCTTAAAAAATTGATTTGACTATGTTTTTAATCATGTATGTATAGCGGGTTTTATTCATAACTTCTGTGAAAAATTACTTTTATTTTCATTCATAATTTTTCAGACTTTTGATTTTGGTCCTCCATCTTAACCCAAATTGGTTAAATGCTGATTTGGAAAATGGAGAACTGCGTTTTTTTTTGTCAGCGAAGCGAAGCTTCATATAATATGGCTAACAGCCCAAAGTCCACTTGGATTCAGGTCGAGCTAGAAGCTAAATATCTCATTGCTACATTTACATGCGTCATTCTAGATTGTGTCTCTTCTAAAAGTAACATAAATAATTTTACGCTAAAATGCAGCCTTTTTTGTTTATTGCGTTCTCCTGATTTAAAACACGAATGCTAAATATACATGTTCCATTCCACAATCTCCTATTTGTCTTGAGGCTATTTTCATCAATTTGCCACTATTATCTTGTATTCTTCATGTCCATCCCATAATACCTCATATTTTAAGCTATTTCAACTCTTAACTCGGGGTTTTGGTCAAATCTAGTAGGGAAATGATCGAAGGAAATAGCTAGAAGGATAGTGGCAGTAACATGGGGATAAGATGACCTACAAAGGCAATTAGCTAAGACCCTATCAATCATCTCCCTTGTAATAAACACTCATCTTGTATTACTCAACCATGTGACTTTGCACCATTTTAGTTCCATTTCAATTAGTGCATAGGAGTTTAGGTAAGCCTTAAATCCATATCCTCCTTGGTTGTTGTGGCCACATACCAAATTTTTCATGTTGGTGCAATGTTTCATTAAAATATCCAATGCAACGCCGAGGGAATGGTCTCTTGGTTTGTAGTTTAGTCACCCTCTCCCATTACTATCTCATCCTGGATGGGACAAAATCCCCATAAATAAATGAGTGTTCTCTATCTTGGACTCATTCTTATCATTTATGATTGTATAAATGCAATTTAGGGACGAGTCTATAAATTTTACATCAATGTCTCTTTACCAACAAAGACAAAGGCCTTGAGTTAGGCCTCATGGCTCAACAATGAACACAATATTGAGTCTAGTTTTGATACTTACAAGTCTACTCTTGTGAACTTTGGTCTCCATTATGAATAATACCGAGGGCTTGTGGATAGATATCAACTCTTTAGGCTCCCTACTTGTCACAATTCCTGCTACTTCGCGACACTTCCAATCCAACTAAGTGTCTTCATGGCCTTCTTGGAGCATGTTCAGGTTCGCCTCCTCGTCCATGTAGTTTGCAACATATGCGAACCTGATTGAGAAAGGGCTGTGAAGAGTTTGGGCAGTTTCAAGTGCTTCTTCTAACTATTTTTTTCTTTCTTGCTATTATACCTCCAACTCCCCTAAAAGTGTCTAGGTTATATTCTTTAGATCTTCTAAGTGTTAGAACTTCATGCATCTCCCAGTTGAATTGATGCTCAAAGTTCTAGCTAACAATCAATTCTTTAGATTAGTCTCCACATGAACTTCCTTCCTATTTTTAGAGCGAGTTTGTTTAAGATTAAAAAAAAAAGATTTTTTCTATATATTTTTATGAAAATCATAAGATGATTTATTTTTTTTGTTACACTATTAAAAATACGTTTTCATTTTCTCTTTTATATATCAAAATATATTTTTTTAAATAGTTTATTCAAATAATTTATTAAAATAGTGCGATTGAAAATAAATGGAAGCCTCCCCCGTCGGAGTTCCTGAAACTTAACGTGGATGGAAGCTTTCACGAAGAGGATCATCGAATGGGTGGCAGGAGCTCGTTCATTGTAGAATCAATGACGCTCCGGGACGGGCTTTGAATTGCTTGGAATCATGAAGTTCGAAAGCTTCTTTGCGAGTCAGATTGTATGGAGCTGGTTAATATCATAAGGGAAACTGATCAAATTGTTCATCATGCTTAGGCTGGGATTCTCCAAGAGATTCATGACTTGCTTTACCGGAGATGGAGAGTGGAGCTCTCTTGGGTTCATCATGAGGGTAACACTACATCGGATTGGCTTGCGAAACGAAGTTGCAATGACCCATTGCCAGACATTATTAATATGGTGGAGACCCCTCCCTTAGAGTTAGAAGTTCTTCTTTTGAATGACTCGTTAGGCGTCCTTTAGTTTTACTTTTTACTGGTTATTTTCCGATGTTTAAAAAAATAAAATAAATGATCTAAAATAAAGCATAAAACAACTACAAATGAATAATTTCTCATGTATTTTAATTTGAGTCTGGAAAAAATTAGGATTGGAGATTTTTTTGACGAGATTAAAACCAAAATGATTATTTATTTTCAAATTTTTTGAACAGTTGTGAAAAAGAGGCTCTGGTTTTATAGGGTTTAGTGTCGCTACTTCCACTACCACTTGCCCTTACTCGCCCTGGTACGGTGGTGGACGTGGTACCCTATTTCCGGTGAAGTAGCTAACCCTAACCTCCAAAACACTCTCTCCTTCACTGCATCTGTTGTAGGGTTTCGTCACCGCAAATGGTTTCTCCCAAGCACCTCCTCTCCACCCTCGAATCGGTGCTTCTCGCCCCTACGCCACCGACGGCGGCGCAACGAGTTGAGCTCTTTCACGCCATTCGCTCTTCTCTCCACTCCTTCCAGTCGCTTCTATCCTACCCGGTGAGTGCGCCATTCACCTCACCTCACTCCATTCAGATTGAAGCTCTATTCACATTTCTTCTTCTTCTTCTTCTTCTTCTTCTTTGTTTTGTGCTGTTTAGCCTCCGAAGCCCTCAGATCGAAGTCAAGTGCAGTCAAAGTCAATTAGGCTTCCGGATTCTCCTCCTATCTCGCTTGATGACCAGGATGTGCAGATTGTGAGTCCTCTTCCTTTTTTCCTCCTTATAATCTTTGTTGTTGTTGCTGCAATTAACATGTTTTCTGCATTGTAGTTTAGTCCTGGTGCTGAATTTTGTTGCTTATGTAGTGAATAATATAAAGAAATCATATATTAGCTGAATGATTTTTAGTTGAATGACATATTAATTTGATTGTAAGAATTGCGAATTGAAGGAAAAAGATGCTATGGGATGAGAGGTGTCTAACTAAGAAGAGGTATCTTTCTTGACCAGTGTTCAGGCTGTGTTGAAAATGGAAAGAATGATTAATAATTTTGACATATTCGGAGTGCTGGTGGTGTCAGAGCAGTGTTTGACACCGGCGCTCCATTATTGTGCGGTGTTGTCTGTGCTTTAGAGAGTAGAGACATGTATGCCAACACTGGTTGTGAGCCATTTTTCACAATGTTAAATGTGAAACTAGGGTTGATAGAAAGAAGCAAATGATAGCAAGACTAGGTTCTTAACTGCTATGTTCATGTCTACCTGCAATCTTAACTCAGTGATAAGTGAATGTGTTATCCCTGAATGAACTTAATATGTTGATCTTATTCCCACCTAGTGGGAAACGACTTTGTTGTTCTTGTTGTTAAATACACGAAAGATGCTGATGATGACTAAAATAACTTTATGGAGATGGATTTTCACGAGTAATAAAGAAGAATAATATGAACGAAAACAGAGTGGAATCCGTCAGTACCGTGGGTTTCTCGGGTTTGTTTATTTAAGCTTCTCTTTGTTCTTATATCCCCTTTCTTTATTCTTTTTTGGCAAAAAAAAACTGATTTGACAGGTATATATTGATGGGGGTGATGGTAAATATCAAGGCAAGTTAGGTCGTTTCTCGTTAGAGTTTAATCTGCAATAGCATGTCAGTTTTTCCATGTTATGTTTGATCAGCATTATTCATTTCAATCTTCAAGTTGTACATATTGATACTATGGGAGATGATAGGTCAGAGTATAAGGCAAAAGTTTCACTGAAAGTGAAATTGACCTTGATCACCTCGAGCAAGAGGGACAAAAAAATAGATCATCCCACGAGTAAACCAAGTTTTCAAATAAAAAGAGAAAGTGTTGATCTATCAGAGAAAATGCTGGAAAACACATAACAATAAATAGAAGAACAAAAAAAAGATACCTGGTAGTTCAAGCTGTGGCTGATATGTTGTGTCCTCTGATTGACTTAATTTTGAATAACTCCTATTCGTCTATGCCTTTTAAATGAAAACATGAGACTTTTCCTGGCTGGGTCCTTCCAAATACACTGTCTTAACTCTTAAGTCATGCACTTGTGTGGAGTGCCTCTGCTATGGGATCAACAGGTATGTGCCTCTCTAAAGGGGCAGGCACCTCAACCCGCAGAAAGCACTTGAACCTTCCCTCGCCTTTGTGTCCATGACTAACGGTACTGGATGTATTAGAGTTATATAATAATTGGTTTTATCTTTTGTTGTGGCACGTGTTTTGCTATTTTTCTGTGTCTTATGACTATTTTTTTCTTCTTCTTAAATTCTAGTCCCCTAGCTTGTGTCGTTAGGTTTCATTCACGAATACTTGCAATTTTATGAATATTATTCTTGCTGCTAATGACATTGTTTTTTGGGAAATATGTATGCTCTTTGTGGCAGGAGTGCTCTTGCAGTTTTTTTTACCCTTCCTTTTCTAACATCTGCTTATATGAAGCATAGGCACTTAAATTGAGTGATGATCTCCATCTCAATGAAGTAGATTGCGTTCGCTTGCTTGTATCGGCTAATCAAGAGGTAGATATCTGATGTTCCCTTGATACTTGATAACATGATATTTTAGGGTTAATTCTTTTAAATTGTAATTTTAAAGAAAATAGTTTTTGAAAATTGTTCTTTAAAGTAAGAAGTGTTAGACACCAAACTTTTGTTGAACACCTTTTCTCTGACAAAAAAGGTCCAATTTGTTACTCCTGCTAGGGATAATGTAGACAAAGTTATTAGGTGTGGTATATTATTTTAAATACAGTAATTAGAATAACTGTTAATCCTTGCATTTATGACTCTTATTGTATATATTATAGTTCGTTGTATACTTGAGACAACTATTCTATCATATGTCCCTCGTTTTTTTTTGTGTCTCCACATGGTATTTAGAGCCTGACGAGAGACAATCCCAATCCATCATTACTCGGTGGACCCATTTCCCATTGATGTAATACTTTTTTTCCGCAAATTCCATGTCTGGTTTCCGACCCTATCTTCTCCCGTATTCTCATTTTGGAAAGTTTATATCTACTTCTGTAGCCACCACCGTCCACCACCACTGTTCTTCTGCCATTGCCAATCGTTTACCATTTTCGTTCTCCTTTGTTATGTAGTCTCTTCCAGTGTATTCAAACAGATTTAAATTCATTTTGTGGCCATTGTTCGCTGCCGTTGACATCATTTGTATTCTTTCTGGCTAACGACCCCCCGAATTTCAAGCGCCTACACTAGATCGACCTATTCTCATCGGTCACATCTGTAATGTATGAATGATGCGCCTCCACGCTCCGTCAAAGCATCAACCATTTCTGTTGTTTCTTGCGCTTAGGTGTCTGCCTGGCCTCTTCGTCATTCTGGTCTCTTTAGCAAATCTTGCATCATTAGGCACACTTTCAGCCATCCAACCTATGCTTAGATACTTTACTTCCTCCTTTTGGCCAACCTATAACATTTGGACACAGTCTCTGTTGTACATACAGGTAATTATTTTGCTTGCCTCTCTCAGTCATCGTCTCTTGGTAATCCCTGGGTTTTGTATTCTGGTGCCACCGATGACATCTCTTGTAATCAAGGTAGTGAAACTCGAGATTCTACGAAGGATCGAAAGAAGGGTCAAAGAACACGACTCGTACGATCTTACAAATATCTAAACACACACACACACACACACACACACACATATATATATATATATATAGAAATTCACGTATATCTCTACACTCATAATGTAATGCATTAAATACTAAAAATATAATATCTTTCAAGTCTTAACTTAAATTTTAACTCAAATTCTTAGAAAAAACATCAATTTCAAAACTCAAGTGATTCTTCCTAAGCCTGATTTTTAAAATCAGTTATATACAAAATAAAAAAAAGAATTAAAATGTTTATCTAATAAAGAATTATTAGAATGTCATTTTAATAAAACTAATTTGAAAAGGTAAAAAGATTATAATAATATATTAATGATTATATTTTATATTATTAAAAATAATTTCAAATAAATTTAAAAGGAAGGGTGCCAAATGAAAACACATTTTATGAATTTTGACAGTGAGATGATCATGAATAAGAAAATTAAAAGTGAAACAAGATGTGAAGACCTTGGACTTGGACGCCAAATTCAATTTAGCACAGGTGCACAATAGCTTGTAGATAAGAATCTACAACTTTGAATACATATTTTTGAATAGTAATCTCTTAACGTTGTTTCCGCAACATGTATCCTCTTTCTTCCCTTTGCGTTCGTTGGCGTTGTTTTCCCCTCTCGTAAACCACAACTCACAGCCGCAGGCAAATGGGAGCTCAAACAACGATGACATCACCAGAAAGGAGTTCATGCAACGGCGCAAGAAGGCAAGGACGGAGGATGGTCGTGCACTCACGTTAGCCGTTTGAAACTGGTCCCAAAACAGTCTCTTCTTACTGAGCCAGTCTTGGGTTCGTTTTCTGACCCTTGTTATTGCGATAACCTCAGCCATCCCTCACTCCCTCATAAGTCAGTCCTTCATTTTATGACTAAGCCCTTAGAGCTTGATTTGTATTTTGTCAGATAAAAGGTTCTCAATAATATCTTAGTTCATCATATTTCAGCAGACCAACAATATGCAGACATCTTGTCCAAACCTATCACACCAGTTTGGTTTACTGGTGTAAGGAGCAAACTCAAGAGTGTTTGACAAATATGTTGTTATTGCTTCCCGCTGAATTTGGGTGGGGGGAGGGGGGTTAGATTACTGTTGTGTTATCTTGTTTTGTGTCTGTTGTATCTGTCGCTATAACTTCTGATCTGTTATAACTTTTTTAACTATCTGTTAGGTCTTGTGGTCGATAGGTTTCTGTTTGCAATTATTAACGTTATTTTAATAACTGATTTTACTTACTGTATAAATGCTAGACATGCAATCAGTTCAGAAATGAAAGTTGGGTTTGTTGCTTTTAGAACTCAGCTCCTAAGATCTATTTCTCACTTTTTATGAAGCCTTAGCTTGGGTAACTAAATGGTTTTTTTCCCTCCAAAATTTATGAAGTGAAAGATCAAGAAGGATATTGTAAATATGCTATACATGCATATATATGTATTCATTTTTTGTTTTTGATTTATTTTTTAGTGGGGCTTAATGGGAAGGGAACCACTAGAAATTCTACGGCTTGCAGCAGGACTCTGGTATACGGAGAGAAGAGATTTGATAACATCCCTCCATTTGCTGTTAAGGGTATTTATTTGCTATCCAAGCCATCATTCAAGTTCACTTGGTCATCAATTTGGCTCTTTCATTTTTGTTTAATATTTTTTTGTTTACTTTACAGGCTGTGGTGCTTGATCAGGGACTAGAAGATGATGTATTGGTTGACATACAGAAATATCTGGAAGATCTTATCAATTCTGGACTTAGACAGCGGTTGATTTCTCTAATCAAGGTTTGCATGGTGATATTCTTATATTGCTCTATGCTTTCTAGTTGAAATTCTTATTTAGAAAGAAAGTCTCTCGAAAGTGGTATTATTTATCGCCAGTTGCGAGGAGAGTCGGGCAATTATAAGCGGATTTAGAGGTGTTCCTTCATATAGTGGCCGGGACATAATGACCTGTTTGTCGCCTACATTTGTTAACCTGTTTTAGGTGACATGATTGGACTAATTAATAGTTAATATTCAGTATATTTTTAGAACTTTTGGTTTTCAGAATTCAGGGTGTGTTTGAAATGGCAAATTATTGACAGACTCCATATTGGTTGGCAAATGTCTTAAATGTCTTTTGTATTTATAACAGTTTGAGTCAATCTCAATGGTCTAGCTTGTATTGTATTATATATTCAGGTTCATAGTTCTTGACATTCTCTTACTATTATGTAGTATATAATATTATTGCTCTATTGGTGCTTTGTTGCTTTTGATTGCTTATAGACAGTGACACATTGGGCTCACATTCTTTGGTTGCTTTGCCTTGATACAGTATGCACATAGCATAACTTATCTCTCTCAAAGTAACATGATTAATACACCATATGATCTTAGAGCACGGGCATTGCCATGTTAATGCTACCATGCTATTCATTTTTTTATCTAGAATATAATTTATGTTGCAAGTTTATATTTAACATTTCAATAGAATTTCACCCTCCTTTCTTTGGATAGTGTGGACGGACTTTTCTTTATTTGACATTGAACCTAACTTTGTCTCTTCTGATGATTTTGCTTTCTGGATGTAGGAACTCAATAGAGAAGAACCTTCTGGTTTCGGTGGTCCTCAGTGTGAGCGCTACATTATTGATTCACGAGGTTCTCTTGTGGAGAGGCTGGCAGTGGTCTCTAGAGAAAGACTTATTTTAGGACATTGCCTTGTCCTTTCCATTCTGGTTGTTCGGACAAGTATGCGCAGTAGCCTTCCAAGTTGATTGTTTTTGGATAGTTAATGTGACTGCTGACGTCCTACATGGTCTACTGTTATATTTGGCATATTATGCTTTCCGATGTTTGATTTAAATGTGTAGTAAAAGGGCTATGGCAATCTGCATTTTCAGGTCCCAAGGATGTAAAAGATATTTTTTCTGTTTTGAAAGATAGTGCTTCTGAAGTTAGTGAGAGCATTGCCCCCGTAAAATATCAGGTAAATTTTCATTCTCTTTTGCTGAGTTAAAATTTGTACTTTTTGTTTTATTCTTTTGGTGAGCGTTATTCTTATGGGTTTTAAAGTGTAATTTTATAAGTTAGAACAGTCCAACATCTTCTATGCGTTTAAGGAGCGCAAGCAATAAGTGGTATTCATCCTCCTGTTTTTTAGTTTGTGCTGTATGGTGAGGTGCACAGTTTTGGCGCGATGGACCCTGTATTATTCTTTGGCCTTAAACATTATTTGTCGTACAAGCATTCCCTTATGAGGAAGGTGTAAATGAAGGCATGCTTTTACAGTTCGGCCTTTTCTCTGATTTGTCTTTTATTTGATGTAAAACATATTCTGTTGGTGTGATCTTGGTTCTCGAATCCTTTCAAGCTGAACGCGCTTTTCTGACTTGCATGTTTCATAGGCTCTTAAGATTTGTTTTGCTTGCTCAAACTTTCACCTTTTTTTTTGCAGATTACCTTTAGTCTTCTCTTTGCCGTTGTGATTGCATTTATTTCAGATGGTTTGAGTACAGTGCCTGACAAAGCATCTGTCCTTTCTTCTAATGCCTCCTTCAGACATGAATTTCATGAACTTGTAAGATGGAAGATAATGACTTTTGTGCACTAATTGTTCAAAAAATCTTTGTCATCAATTTGAGATGTTATTGATTTATTGTCTCCTCTCATGCTTAAGGTAATGGCTGCTGGAAATGATCCAATTGTTGAGGGCTTCGTCGGTGGCATAAGGCTTGCTTGGGCTGTACGTTTAATGTTAATACAAGATGGTGTTGCAGCAAGGGAAACTGTTTCAAGCGGTTCATCAAATGAAATGGGTTATCTTAGTCAATGTTTGGAAGTCATTTTCTCAAATAATAATTTTCAGTTTTTACTGGATAAAGTTCTTCGTACTGCTGCCTACCAGGTTCATTTGCCATATTACAATTTTTTGTTTGTGTTTACTTATTTATTTTATTTTTTGTAACAAGAAGAAATTCACTGGCAATAAGAATAATGTTAGAAAGGAAAAGAGATTCTCCATGTGGTAAAAGCGAAAAACATTACAACAAAGAAAAAGTGAAGCTGTGCAATCCCTCTGCATATGTGTTGAGTCTAAACTCTAAATTCATAAATGTCAATGTACTTTAACTTCTGAAAGACTTTCACTCTTTTAGTAAATAGAACATAATAGTCATTTTCTTGAGCAAGGGTATATTAGATGATTTAGATGAATTATACATAAAGGGAAGCCCAGTGCACAAAGCTCCCGCATACGCAGGGACTGGGAAGGGTTACACCATTTGGTGTATTGGACGCAACCTTACCCTGTTTTTTACACAAGTGGCTGTTTCCAGGTCTTGAACCCGTGACCTCAGTCAGGTGACAGCAAGATTTCACCATTGCGCCAAGGCTCCCTTCAGATGAATTATGCATAACTTAGAAAAAATGTTTGGTCATTCATTACCACATCCGTGATTTGGTGATCAACCTTTGGACATTGGATGTTCCTCCACTTTCTCCTTGTACTTTTTATTTAATCTTAATAACATAATTTCATGTAAAATTTGACACTATTATTTTGATATAGTTTCCATATATAATTTTACCTGAAGGACTACATGAAGTTGAACTCTTACATTTTAGTTTTACTATTTAAGCAATAAGTGGAATATTAAATTATAGTTGTGAGTGTTATTGAAATTAATCTGCTAAGTCACCTGATCAAAATTTAATTTTATATTGTAACTCTTGTTCTGGTCTTTGTGCGATAGATTGAAATTCTTCCTGGAAAGTGTTCTTGGGTAGAGTACATGTATATTTTTTTACATTCTTCACTGTTTTCACTGCTATCCTGTAAAATAATTTAACATTCTCAACAAGTATTTTGGAAAATTTTTATGTTATCTAAATTTGCATGTGCTTTATCACTTTTAGTAGAGCTATTTTAATGACTGTAGGTTTTTATGATTATAACTCATTGGGGTACTTTTGAGATGGCTGCTTGTTTCCTTACAGACTGAAGATGAAGATATGGTCTATATGTACAATGCTTATCTTCACAAGCTGATTACGTGCTTCTTGTCTAACCCTCTAGCAAGAGACAAGGTGTGTTGATTTCTTCCCCACCTACATATAGAACAAGTTGATTTGGGTATTCAATGCACAACTCTGACCACGATTAGGTTTTGATTGCTAAACTACTTGTTATGAAGTTTGTGTGCTATGTCTGACTTTCATATTTCTGTTATCCCTGTTCTTTTTACTCCTTATATATTGGCTGAAATTCAGTTTTTGTTTTGGTTTGTTTCAAAATAAATGGATATTGACTCTTCATAAGGTGATTCTTTCCTGTTTTTCTTGTTATTCCTCATTTTCACTCGTCATTCCAACATATGGACTATGAACTGCCCAATACCGCTCTTTTTAATTTTCGTATGGGTTTATACTGAAATTATAACGACTTTGTATTTTTCTATGCTTTGTTTTCAGTTAGTATTTTAGGTTAAGGCAATAATAACCATGTTCTGTACCCTTTGCTTGAACATAATAGAATTTCTGGATGGCAGACGTAACTTTTTGCTCTTTACTATTTGTCTCTTCTATGCATTATTTGCTGTTTGATTCTGGTTCTAATTTTGAAAATGACTTATGTTTTTGCCCCCTTAAGGTTGATCTCTTTGCTGCAAACATTATTAAATATTTGTTTGGATTGGTTGTGTTGTAAAATTTATTTCTTTCAATCACATCGGATTTGTTTCAAAGTAGTGCAATTATAAATACTCATTGCAAACATTTTATATGTTGGAAGATTATTGCAAAATATAATTGTCTGTTATGGTATATACATTGTCTTAAAAACTTCTGTTTTCTAGATAAGTTTATGCATATACTTTTTGCAGATAAAAGAGTCCAAGGAGAAGATTATGAGTGTGCTTAGTCCATACCGATCTGTTGGAACACATGATTTTGCTCAGGACAGTAACTCAAGTTCTCTACATGGCACTGAAATGGGCTCTATTCCATTTAATTCGATCTTGGACTTTGTGAGCGAAATTTACCAGGTGAATGTCACCAAATGACAACTAAATATATTGTAGATTTCCATTCTTATTTAAGAAATCATTGCGGTTTGAAATAGATCATAATGATTCAAATAGTTGATTCTGAGATATATGTTAGAAATAGGCTTGTTAATAGCGCGCTATAGCGGCGCAATAGCCTATAGCGTAGCGCCCCGGGGGCTTACCGCTACTCCACTATTCACCGCTATTTCCGCTATTTGCCGCTATAGGGCTCGAAATAGCGTTTTTTGGACTTGCCACTACACTACGCTATCCGCCATTAACAACCCCTAGAATACTTTTTGTTGAGCTAATTCTGTTAGGATATTTAAGCCGTGCCGAACTTACCGAAATGCCTTTCACTTTAAAACATAAAGTGGTATTTTTAAGGTCTAATATGTAGTTTTCACATAAAAAACCCTAGAAGAAGAGAATGGAGAGGTCACACGTGACAGCCTCCCCTTCGCCTCTGCCTCCGCTTCTCCTTTGGCGACCTCCGTCGACCATTGTTTCGCGCCCATCTCCCTATCCCAGTTTTTCCGGCTCTGGCGATGTGCTGCTATCTGGGATTGAAAACATTTAACTTATAGTTTGTGAACTTGTGTTCCTATTTAATTTGACTTGTTTGGTTTCATATGATATATATCCTCCAGCTTGAGGGGGAGTGTTCGGATTTCTGTTAGAATATAATTTGTTGAGATTATGTTGTTAGGATATATTTTGTTAGGATTAGATTTTACTCAACTATTATTCCTTGTTATCGTATGGTTATAATTTGTATGCTTGTTTTCCTATTTAGTTATACTGGACTAGGAAACCTTGCATATAAGTTCAATTTTTCCTTAGTTCTCGTCAAAATAAATAGAAAAAGAAACTAAAAACTGAAAGGTAACAAAGAATAATCTTAGAATAAAATCTAATCCTAATAAACTATACCCTAATAAATTATCTCAACAAACTATATTCTAACAGATTCTCAATAGCTGATGCCTGCCTTTATGCTTTTGCTGCTGGTTAATGATCCTTGTTCCAAACATTTATAGTAATTAAGTGTATAAATTTGCTGTTGAGGATGTTGATTATGTAAAAAGCTATCTGGTTGATTTTCTTTTCTTTTCTTTACTCATTTTTAAGAATTTGAGTCATATAAAAATGTTGTGCTTGGCTTTTGAGGCTTTTGCTTGTGATAATGACCTTGGACTTTGTCGTAAATTATCAGAAAGAGCCAGAGCTCTTGTCTGGCAATGATGTGTTGTGGACATTTGTAAATTTTGCTGGAGAGGACCATACAAATTTCCGAACGCTTGTGGCTTTCCTGAATATGCTGAGCACTTTGGTAATGCAGTTTTTTATTATCTTAAATTTGATACCTTATTCTGGGTCTGCAATTTTTCTTATTTCTTAGTAATTTGAGACACTCCTTTTTCAGGCTTCTAGTCAAGAAGGTGCTTCTAAGGTTTATGAGTTGCTGCAAAATAAATCATTCCGCTCCATTGGGTGGAGCACTTTGTTTGAATGCTTAACAATTTATGATGAGAAGTTCAAACAGTCTCTTCAAACTGCTGGAGCAATGTTGCCTGAAATTCAGGAGGGAGATGCAAAAGCACTTGTGGCATACTTAAATGTTCTAAAGAAGGTTTAGCCTAACGTATTTTCTTATAGTGGCTTACATTGGGTTGCTTGTATTTTACATTTATGTTTAAACAGGCCATGGAACTAGTTAGATTAACTCAAGGACTGAATCATATTTAGTTAAATTAGGGACTAAATTTTGAATGACATACATTTCAAAGGGATAAATGCAACTTTACTTTTTATTTTTATCTTTCTTTAGTTTGGTTCTGTCTATTTTGGAGTGGCTTTTTATTTAAACAACTGGGAGGGGGATTATAACAAAGCAAAAAAGAAATCAAAGCAAAAGGTTGCAAAACAATGACTCTTGGTTTGTTCTTAAGCTTAAGGTATCAATTCTCAGGGTAAAAATAGTATAGTATGGTCAGTAGTGTCCGCCGTGGGTGGGGCTCTCAATAATATAACTAATGCAAGACATTTTGGAAGATAGATATTCATTTTATGCATTGATCTTGGACCTATTAGTTCAATCTTGCTAATAAATTAAGCATGAGTTTGTTTCATAGGTTTTCAAGAAAGTCCTGGGTATTATTACATTTAGCCTAAATATTTTATCAAGCTCCCTGAATTTTTGATAATATTTAGAGCTCGGTCAATTGGTTTTGGTTAATTTGATTCCCATCTTAAACATTGATAAATTCCTTGGAGATAGTATGCCAGGATACTTTACTCTCTGCATGACTTACCGATGAGTATCACCTTCCTATAAGGATGTTCTATGAAAGAAGAAATAAGAAGGCTACTGCTTAGTTCTGTTACTTGTAAAAATAAGCTACTGCTTGTTCTGTTACTTGTGCAAATAAGGAATACGAGTCTAAACATTTGCTTGCTTGTTTCACTTGCATAGCGGTTATAAATCCATGATTTTACTTAATTTATACAAAGTCTGATGTTTCTTATTGTGTCCGACTTTGCTTTTTATTTTTTTATCCAATTGAAAGAAACAATGCTTCTTACTAGGAGTTTCTTGTTTATACAGGTTGTTGAAAATGGGAACCCAATAGAAAAGAAAAACTGGTTTCCAGATATTGAACCTCTGTTCAAACTTCTCAGTTATGAAAATGTACCCCCGTATCTTAAGGTATGGTGGTTATATCACTATGTTCTTACTCGAAGGTTAGAAATATAATGATATAATTTTTTTTAGAGCAGGAGTTCTAAGGGACTTGTTTGCCTTGTTTTTTCTAAACAAGATGTGTGTTATTATAGGGTGCTCTAAGGAATGCAATAGCCACATTTATACATGTCTCTCCAGTGTTAAAGGATAGCATTTGGACCTATCTTGAGCAATATGATCTGCCGGTAGTTGTCGGTCCTGATGTTCAGAATACTCCCTCCGTGGGCACTCAGGTTGGTATATCTTTCTAGTAAATCAGTCTTATCGTTTCACATCGTTTGAAATTATTCCCATCAAAACTGTCAAGAGTCAACTCTTCTAGAAGCTATTAGATGCAAGCTCAATAATGATTTATACTTGTCTCTAACACTCCCCCACATATGAATTACTTTGGACTTGAATTGCAGACAAAG
This sequence comes from Lotus japonicus, assembly GCF_012489685.1. NCBI lineage: Eukaryota > Viridiplantae > Streptophyta > Magnoliopsida > Fabales > Fabaceae > Lotus > Lotus japonicus. Next base: position 77,471,891 of record NC_080043.1, read on the forward strand.
CTCATAGAAAACATAACTTCTGTTGCAACATGTTGAAAACTAATAGAGATAATGAAGTGGTAACTCAAAGAAGTCCCACATTGCCAAGATTAGCAAGTGCACAAGTGCATATATAATAAAGAACACACACACCCATTGCCTTAAGCCTAAGGTTTTGTGGTGTTGTGTGGTTCTAACTTAGGATTTCTAACATGGTATCAGAGCTGGTCTGATCCAAGCCATGACTTCCGCTTCCAAAAAAAAAAAAAAAAGTAAAAAAAAAAAATCCGAAAAAAAAGCAAAAATGGCAGTCCCATTTGCGCAAGCCAAGGCCTCAGACTCAGACGAAGGAGCACAAGTCCAAGGAACTTCGATGCTCCCGCTAGAGTACTAGCCCAGACAAAGAAAGTCGAAAGGCAGACTCAGACGAAGGAGCACAAGTCCGATGACCACTGATGTTCCCGCTGGAGTGCAAGGCACAGGCAAAAAAAAAAAATGGAGTCCCAATTGAGGGGAAGTAATAGAGATAATGAAGTGGTAACTCAAAGAAGTCCCACATTGCCAAGATTAGCAAGTGCACAAGTGCATATATAATAAAGAACACACACACCCATTGCCTTAAGCCTAAGGTTTTGTGGTGTTGTGTGGTTCTAACTTAGGATTTCTAACAAAAACCCTATTTGATGAAAATGCAGAAAACATTTGTCAGATGTGATTTCTCTTTAAGTCAACATAATTTAATAATGAAGAATGGGATTGAACTTTTGAGTCTTGACCATATTAGGATATATGTAGTCACATGCTGACATGGCATTGCTGACATGTCAATCTGTAACAGAATTAGTTATTAGGTGTAACAGAATCAGTTACACAGTAACTGATTCTCTCTCTCTCTCTCTCTCTCTCTCTTAGTAACAGCTTGCTACGCAAGCTTCTCTGATTCTATAAATAGCTAAATGCTATTCATTGTAACTTAACTTTTCAGAAATACAATTCAGTTTACAATTCAGTTAGAATTTCAACATGGTATCAAGAGCAGGGAACGATCCTTGATCTTTTTTCTCTGGTTTCTCTTCTTCTTCACCATGGCTGGTGAAGCTCCAGAAGCTCCTGTGCCAGTGGCTCAACCATCGTTGAGTGCTTCTTCTCTGGTTCACAAGCTCACCTTGAAGCTTGATGATACGAACTTCCTCTCATGGAAGCAACACGTAGAAGGAATTGTGAGAACTCATCGCTTGCAGAGTTTTCTCACAGCACCGCAGATTCCTCTTCGTTTTCTCACTGATGAGGATCGTGAGAATGTGGTTGAAAATCCTGCGTATCAAGCCTGGGAACAACAGGATTCAGCGTTGTTCACTTGGCTTCTATCGTCTCTTTCACCTACTGTTCTTCCTACTGTTGTGAATTGTACTCAGTCATGGCAGGTTTGGGAAGCAGTGCTTGATTTCTTCCACGCACACTCGCTTGCTCAGTCCACACAACTCAGATCTGAGTTGCGATCCATCACCAAAGGATCGAAGAGTTCTTCCGATTATCTGAAGCGTATCAAATCCATTGTGAACGCTTTGATCTCGATTGGAGATCCGGTTACGTATCGTGAGCATCTTGAAGCGATTTTCGATGGCCTTCCTGAGGAGTATAGTCATCTCATGACTATTGTGAGTAGTCGCGAGTTTCCGTGCTCGATCTCGCAAGCTGAAGCTATGGTCATCGCACACGAAGCACGTTTGGAGCGTATGCGTTCGCGTCAGACTCCTGCGACTTCTCCGTCTGCTTTCCTTGCTCAGGCAGTTGCGCCTCCGTCAGCGCCACCGCAAGCGCCACCGTCTGCGCCACTTCCTGCGCCATCACCAGCGCCGCCTCCTCCGCCTTCATCAGTCGCATCTGAGGTTCATTACGCCTCTCGCACTGATTCAGAGGATCGTGCATATGAAGATCGCGATGATGATCGTTCTCGCTCCGGTGACAATCGCGATCGCGGAGGCTACAACAACCGTGGACGCGGTGGACGTGGTGGTTACAACAACCGTGGACGCGGTGGTGATCGATCTTCAGTTCAGTGTCAGATCTGCCATAAGTATGGTCATGATGCTAGCATCTGCTATCATCGAGGCAACTCTGCTTCCCCTGCACAGAATGCTCAGCCAAACGTGTCTTCCAACACACCTATGCCTTCTCCTTATGGTTTTGGCTCATCTTATGGCATGATGCCTCAGTTTGGATACTCACCTTTTCGTGGATTTCAACCTTTTGGTGCACCTGCACAGTTTGGCATGCCTTTTGCTGGTGGATCTGGTTTTCCCCTTGCATCTGGTGCAATGTTTGCCCCTGGCTATGGATATGCTTCTCCAGCATCATCCACCTTTGGTTTTGGCTTCCATCCTCGAGCTCCACCACCACAGCCTCGTGCACCACAAGCTATGCTAACTTCTGCACCTTCCACTCTAGGAAATTGGTTTCCAGATTCAGGTGCAACTCATCATGTTACTCATGATGCTTCTGCAGTTTCCGATTGTGTGTCAGTGACTGGGAATGATCAAGTGTACATGGGAAATGGTCAAGGTTTGCCTATCACATCCATTGGTTCAGCTTCCTTTTCTTCTCCCTTTCACACACACACTACTCTTCAACTTAAAAACCTATTGTTAGTTCCTAATATTACTAAAAACCTGGTTAGTGTTAGCAAATTTGCAAAGGATAATGGTGTTTTCTTTGAGTTTCACCCTTTTCATTGCACTGTTAAATCTCAGGATACTTTTAGGACTCTTCTCCGAGGCTCTCTTGGTCCAGATGGCTTATATTCCTTTGATGGCATGCACTCTTCAACATTCAACAAGGGTTCTCCTCCAGTTTCTGCCCCATCTGCCTTCTCAGTGTCCAAGCCTGCATCTTCTGCAGTTCCTTCTTCTGTTTCAGTTTCAAATAATGTACCTAGTCCCACAGCTTATGACTTGTGGCATTCTAGATTAGGGCATCCTCATCATGAGGCTCTGCAATTAGCACTATCCACTTGTAAGATACCAGTTCCTCATAAATCAAAATATAACATTTGTCAATCTTGTTGTGTTGCAAAGTCTCATAGATTGCCTTCATCTTCCTCTACTACTATATATACTGCACCTTTAGAATTAATTTTTGCTGATTTATGGGGTCCTGCCTCCATTGAGTCTTCTACTGGCTATCTTTACTTTCTCACTTGTGTTGATGCTTATTCAAGGTTTACATGGATTTATCCAATTAAGAGGAAGTCTGATACCAGTTCTGTTTTTCTTCAATTTCAAGCTATGGCTGAATTGAAGTTTAGTTTAAAAATCAAATCTGTTCAAACAGATGGTGGCACTGAATTCAAACCTTTAGTCCCATATTTTCAGAAACTAGGCATTAATCATAGGCTTACTTGTCCTCATACACACCATCAAAATGGTAGTGTTGAGAGGAAGCATCGCCATATTGTAGAAACTGGATTGTCTCTTCTAGCTTGTGCTAACATGCCTACTTCCTACTGGGACCATGCTTTTCTTACTGCTACCTTCTTAATCAATAGACTACCTACTCCTGTTTTGGATAACATCAGTCCTTACCATAAGCTTTTCAACACTCCTGCTGATTATTCTATCCTTAGAGTGTTTGGAAGTGCATGCTATCCTCATCTTAGGCCTTACAATTCCTCTAAATTGTCCTTTAGGTCTAAGGAGTGTGTGTTTCTTGGCTATTCCTCCTCTCATCAAGGTTATAAGTGCCTAGCAGCTGATGGTAGAATTTACATCTCTAAAGATGTTAAATTTAATGAGTTCAAGTTTCCATACACCACTTTATTTTCTCCTCCTTGTCCTGATTCCAATAATGCACATATTTCCTCTATTATTCCTGTTGTTACTTCTGTGCCTCATGTGCAGCAACCAGTTCTTAGTCACCAATCTTCCCAGTCTACTGGCAGCACATCTCAAGTATCTCCTGCACCACTTCAGTCTCCACAGCAGAGTCCAGCTTCTGCAGTCAACAGTTCTGCCACTCCAGCAGCTCCAGTTCCTGGTTCTGGTTCAGCAACCACTGCATCTGCACCTTCCAATTCAGTCCCTGCCACTGAGTCTTCTCAGCCTCCACCAGTGGTTAATGTGCATCCCATGCAAACCAGGGCAAAGTCTGGCATTGTTATGCCAAGGCTTTTTCCCACTTTGCTTCTAGCACAGGCAGAACCTACAACCACTAAGCATGCTCTTAAAGACCCTAAGTGGTTGGCAGCTATGAAGTCTGAATATGAAGCTCTCATGACCAACAATACTTGGACTTTGGTGCCTCTTCCCAAGGGAAGACATCCTATAGGGTGCAAGTGGGTGTTTAGAATAAAGGAAAATGCTGATGGCTCAGTTAATAGGTATAAAGCCAGACTTGTGGCTAAGGGATACCATCAAGTGAAAGGTTTTGACTATGCAGAAACTTTTTCTCCTGTAGTTAAACCTATTACAATTCGTTTGATTCTTACCTTGGCTGTGTCTAAACAGTGGCATATTCACCAGCTTGATGTGAATAATGCCTTTCTTCATGGTGCCCTCCAAGAAGAAGTATATATGCAGCAGCCTGCTGGTTTTCAAAGTTCAGACAAGACCCTAGTTTGCAAGCTGAACAAAGCTTTATATGGGCTCAAACAGGCTCCAAGAGCTTGGTTTGATAGGTTGAAGACAGCTCTAATCAAATTTGGGTTCAGGGCAAGCTGTTGTGATCCTTCCCTCTTTACTTTCCATCATAAGTCAAGTATCATCTATATTTTGGTCTATGTAGATGACATCATTATCACAGGGAATTTTCTGCCCTTTATTCAAGAGATTGTTCAAAAGCTTAATTCTGAATTTGCTTTAAAACAATTGGGTCAGTTAGACTATTTTCTTGGTGTTCAAGTCCATCACTTGCAAGATAGGTCTCTCCTACTTACTCAGACCAAATACATTGGTGATCTTCTTGAAAGAGCAGACATGGCTGAAGCTAAAGGCATCTCTACACCTATGGTCAGTGGTGCCAAACTAAGCAAGCATGGAGCAGATTATTTTGCAGATCCTACACTCTATAGGTCCATAGTTGGGGCCTTGCAATATGCCACTCTTACCAGACCTGAAATAAGCTTTTCAGTCAACAAAGTGTGTCAATTTCTCAGTCAGCCCTTGGAGGAACATTGGAAGGCAGTTAAGAGGATATTGAGGTATCTAAAGGGTACAATTCATCATGGGTTGCATATCAAGCCTTGTTCTCTGCATTCTCCAGTAGCTCTAGTGGCATACTGTGATGCTGATTGGGGATCTGATGTTGATGACAGGAGATCCACCTCAGGGTCATGTGTTTTCTTTGGTCCTAATCTTGTCTCTTGGACCTCTAAGAAGCAAACTTTGGTAGCCAGGTCTAGTACTGAAGCAGAATATAGGAGTCTTGCTAATACCTCAGCTGAGTTGCTATGGATTCAATCATTGTTACAAGAGCTGCATGTTCCCTTCACAGTTCCCAGAATTTTCTGCGATAATATGGGAGCTGTTGCATTAACTCATAATCCAGTATTGCATACCCGCACCAAACATATGGAACTTGACATTTTCTTTGTTAGAGAGAAGGTGCTGAATAAGTCTTTGTTTGTTCATCATGTTCCTTCCATTGATCAGCTTGCTGACCTCTTCACCAAAGCACTTTCTCCTACTCGTTTTGAAGACCTTAGAAGCAAACTTAATGTGACTGAGAAACTAGTTTCTCACCCACCTTCAGTTTGAGGGGGTGTATTAGGATATATGTAGTCACATGCTGACATGGCATTGCTGACATGTCAATCTGTAACAGAATTAGTTATTAGGTGTAACAGAATCAGTTACACAGTAACTGATTCTCTCTCTCTCTCTCTCTCTCTCTCTTAGTAACAGCTTGCTACGCAAGCTTCTCTGATTCTATAAATAGCTAAATGCTATTCATTGTAACTTAACTTTTCAGAAATACAATTCAGTTTACAATTCAGTTAGAATTTCAACAGACCACTTGTACAAACTGGCTTTGATTACATTTTAAGAATCAACTCTCCTAAAAGTTAAAGTTGTTAGGTAGAGACATATAGATGTGCATACTGAAAATCTAAGAAGTTGGATCTACGTTATTTTTTTACTGTTCATTATTAATATTGTTAGCTAACAATATAGGTCATTTAATATATTTGAACTACATTGTTTATAGACAAAGACTAGTAGTACATGAGGTCCTTCTTATACTCAGTTTTCAATAATATTTATCTTTTCATTCATATGCCTCATGAACTCTACCTGACAGGTTTATGATATGCAATTTGAACTCAACGAAATTGAAGCAAGGAGAGAACAATATCCTTCAACTATATCTTTCCTTAATTTAATAAATGCTCTTATTGCTGAAGAAAGAGATTTGACTGATAGAGGGCGAAGGTACTGGCACTGTATTTGAAATTTTATTTGAATATCCTTCATAATCTTTTTTGGAATTTAATTTTATTATTATTTATGCATGCACGCTAAAGTCTAGAGAAATTGTTTATTTTTTTTTCCAGATTTATTGGAATCTTTAGGTTCATCTATGATCATGTTTTTGGGCCATTTCCTCAAAGAGCCTACACTGATACTTGCGAAAAATGGCAGTTGGTTGGTGCTTGCCTTAAACATTTTCACATGTGAGTGGTTCTGTTTTTGTGATTTTAGAAATAATTGGCTTCATTCGTCTGTTGCCTTTGATGAAGTCCATAACTGATGATTGGATTGATTATTTTTCCTAATCACATTTGTTTCACTGGGAGGGTTGACACGCTTTTCGGTCTTTTCATGTAACTTAAAATGCAGGATATTGAGCATGTATGACATCAAGGATGAGGACTACGAGGGTGTAGTTGACCAGTCTCGACTTTCAACAACTAAAGAATCATCACCCCTTCAGACACAACTTCCTGTTTTAGAGTTGATGAAGGTGTGTGCTTATAATATTGTCGTTCGGGTTCTCTTAGCATATGGGCATGTGTTATCTGTTAAATAATTATTTTTCTAATGATTATTATGCTTAAATTTGAATTTGTATGGTTAATGTTATACTAGATCTTGTAGGATTGCTAGATTGATCGGCACTTAAGCTGTTGTGCTTGATGAGCAACTATGAAGTAATTGATGCATCCATTATTTTATGTGTTCTTGTTTTCTATGTTTAAGTTTAACAGTTACTTTGTATCTTTAATAATCTGGTGTGTTTCAGGATTTCATGAGTGGAAAGACTGCCTTTCGGAACATAATGAGTATTCTTCTGCTAGGAGTGAATTCCATAATTGCTGAACGCAGTAGTCAAATATATGGGCAGCATTTAGAGAACGCTGTCCAGCTTTCCCTGGAAATTATAATACTTGTCCTTGAAAAAGATTTACTTCTTTCTGATTATTGGCGGCCTTTATACCAGGTAACTGTTTTAGTTCCCTCAATGACAAGTCATCACTTTGTGTTTAAATTATATATTTGATGTTGCTTATTTTGCCTCGTTATTGTGTGTGTGTGTTTTGTCAAGGTTTAGTAGTATAAATTTTGTAAGCAGATTTTCGTCTATTCATGATTTAGCAGTTGGCAATGTTGACATGCTTAGTTCTGTAATATCATAACTGTTGATGTGACATTCTATACTGCCATTTTGGTTAGAAATAGACTATGTATTGTGTTCAGATGAAAAAAAAACGAACTTGACTTTTGGTGCAGGTTTATAGTTTATGGTTTAGTTGAACCCCAAATGAAGTTGAGTCTATATGACAACTTCATAGTTTATATTATATTATTTAGTATTGGGTAATTACTTATCTGTTGAAGTGTCACCTTCATTTATAATATGCTTGCAGCCATTGGATATTATACTCTCCCATGATCATAATCAAATTGTAGCCCTGTTGGAGTATGTCAGATATGATTTTCAGCCAAAAGTTCAGCAATCCTCTATCAAAATCATGAGTATTTTCAGGTTTCTAAATACCTTCATTTTCTTATTCTTGATTTGTGATTGAGTTCTGCTAACAGGATATCCTACTTAATCTGTATTTCATTCATTGTATTTTATGAATGGCAGCTCTCGCATGGTTGGGCTTGTTCAACTATTGCTAAAATCTAATGCCTCAAACAGCTTGATAGAAGATTATGCAGCCTGCCTTGAGTTAAGATCAGAAGAGTCTCAGAAAGTTGAAAATAATAATGATTCCGGCATTCTTATTATGCAAGTTTGTCATTGTCCCTGACATCTTTTTATTTTTTGTCCTCTTCCTTGTGTTTAATCTTTTTAATATTCTCTTAGCATCTACTTTCTACATGTTTCCAGCTTTTAATTGATAACATAGGCAGGCCAGCTCCAAATATAACTCACTTACTACTTAAATTTGACATTGACACGCCTGTTGAGCGGACCGTTTTGCAGCCTAAATTTTATTACAGGTTTTGTCTATTATCTGTTACTACTTTGATATCTCGATTCTTGTAAATGCAATTGTGCCCTTAAAGCGTTATTTGCAGTTGCATGAAGGTTGTTCTTGATATCCTGGAGAAGCTTTCGAAGCCTGATGTAAATGCGTTACTTCATGAATTTGGTTTTCAGGTAAGCTGTATAACATATCTAACACCAGGAAGAGAGTTAGGCTTTCTGCATTTCACCCCTATATTATGTACTTATTCTAAGAGAATCTTGACTTTTTCTTGATGCAGCTCTTTTATGAACTGTGCGTAGATCCACTAACATGTTTTCCTACAATGGATTTGTTGTCAAATAAAAAATACCAATTCTTTGTCAAGGTAAAAACAGTTTTGATATATTTGAGCAAATTTGTTTATGGTTATTCATAATTATCCTTGACAGATATATGTCTGAAACTTTTTGCTGTGCTAAATGCAGCACCTTGATACAATTGGTATTGCTCCACTTCCGAAAAGGAATAGCAACCAGCCACTTCGTATCAGTTCCCTTCACCAGGTTTTATTTCCCTACTTACCCCTTCCATATCGTTTATGATGTTAGTAAAAACTGTTACAATCCCAAAGAAAAGAAATTGAGAATTAATAGTAACTAAAATCTTCTAAGGGTTCCTCCTTCAACCCTTGCATTTAAACTTCCTAAATTTCCAAATGACTCCTTGCATCATAATTTTCCCTATTTATCCACGCAAGTAATCCTTTCTAATGACTTAACTTGTGGACCGACTTATTGCTAGTGCTATTCAAAATATAGGTCAAACTGAGGCGTTGAACTTATAGTAAGCCAACCTTACCCCACTCACTTTATCTTCCTTACACTTATCTGTGTTTTTTTATATCCGTCATGGCAGAATCTCATGGTAGGTTTTTGACTCTCCTCCATTGCCGGTATCCCGCCATAATCCACCACCCGCCTCCATTTTTGGTTAAATATGGTGGGTTTTTGGTTCTCCCCCATCCGCCATTAACAACTGACAAAACTGACTTGGATACAGATATGATATTGGTATAAATATGGGTATGGCAACAATATTTTCCAAATACAAGTATGCAGATAGTAGAAAATAAAAACATGTAGATGTGCTTTTGTTAGATTAGTTGGGCTGGTAACTGGTAAGGTTCAAATAACCACTTTGTCTTAGAAGCTCTGATATTGTGTGTCGAACCAATGTTACCAAAAGCTTAAACTATAATGTAAAGACATATGAATGACTTTCTAATGTATTTCTAACGCGTTTGATCTATGCTTGATTTGACGTGGTTGTTTTGTTTCCCTGCTTGCATTTCTCAGAGAGCATGGATCTTAAAACTTTTAGCTGTTGAACTACATGCTGGTGATGTGAGTAGCTCCAAACATAGAGAAGCATGTCAGACAATCCTTTCCCATCTTTATGGGCAAGGTATCACTGAAATTGGTGGAGGCCAGGCCATTTCTCAATTTTCACTTCAAGGTGCTTCTGAAAATGCTGCTATTAGAACTGTTAGTAAGAGTAAGGTATTGATAGTCATTAAATGGTGCATGGTTCCTTTGCTTTTGTGGACTTTTCAAATGGATATGTTGGATTTTATAATGCTTACTATTTGCTGAATATATTGCTGTCAATTTTGGATTCTGTTGCTAAAATTACTAATGCGTGCATATCTTTTATTTTTATTTTGTGCAACAAATTCGTTGCCATTATATAGAAATTAGTTGGTAAACTACTACAAATCTAAATTACTTCATTGCTTGATTGATTTTGTTATGGGTGATACTGATAGTCATACACTTATATAACTTGATGGCTGAAATAAGTGGGAAGCAAGAAAGTGGTGACAAGCTTAGGAGTTAGGAAGCACATGTTTTCTTTTAAATAGAAGTAAATTAAAGAGTATGAAATGCAAGCTAAGGACGAGTTCGCTAATTCTAGCTTAGAGGTGAAAATAGGGGACCATACCATACAACAAGTCACTCTTCATTTGTATGTTACTGCATAGCTAATACGACCTGTGATATTCTATGAGACTGAATGGGGGGTGGTAAAGAACTAATAAAATTGAGCTCAATATAGTAAATATAATGATGGATGAGTTAACGCACGCGAGAAAGTTGGGTAAGACATATTGTGGAAAAGATTGTGGAATCACACCTTGATGATTTGACCATGAATGTAGAGACCTGTAAAAACTAAATTAAGTAGAGTAGATTACAAATGAAGGGTGGTCCAATGGATAGAGGTAAAGGTAGATCTTGAAAAGTGTACCATTGATCAAATGTAAATATTATTTAGTTTTTTGTCATCTAGGCATTATTTGATACGTGGCTGACCCTACCTAGTTGGAAAGAGCTTTTGTTGTTGTATCATTAATTCTAGAAGTTACCACCATCACAACCATAACTGCTTCCATATTCCCTTATATTTATCTTGTTGCTTGTGCTTTGTTTCGTATCCTCTTCCATCGTATATTCTTTGAAATTCAGGTTTTGGAGTTGCTTGAAATCATCCAGTTTAGATGTCCAGATTCCACTACTAAGCTCTCAAATGTTGTGGCTGGTATGAAGTATGACTTGCTGGTAAGATCTATATTTCCTTCCTTGTCCGTTTTTTAAAAGTGAAATTATAAAAGTGGCCTTTTTTTAAGTATGGCATGCTTGTTGTAGATAATGTTTTTGTTGTTCTCTGTTTTCATCTTTTTCTTACCTCCTTTTGGTTGGACATATTTGTAGCCAGAAGATATACTAGGCAATCCTGGAAATTCTGGAAATGGTGTTTACTATTATTCTGAGAGAGGTGACCGGCTAATTGACCTCGCTTCCTTCCACGACAAACTCTGGCTGGTTGGTTCACTAACTTAAGTTATTATTTATTATCTTCATTTCTATGATTATAGTTTTGTGATTCTTATTTCCTTCTTTAGTTTTAATATATTTGAAGATTTTTTGAACTTTCATTTTTAGAAATATAATTCTGCATATCAACATGGGAGTAACCTTGGTAGTGATATTGAGCTAAATGACGTTCGTGAGACAATTCAGCAATTGCTGAGATGGGGATGGAAATACAATAAAAATCTTGAGGAACAAGCTGCACAACTACATATGTTGACTGCCTGGTCTCAAATTGTTGAGGTGCAGATCTTTCTTTCCATACACTTATGGTTTAATGGATTGTATTCTCTAACTTTTACTACTTTGAAAAGGTATCTGCATCTAGAAGATTAACAATGCTTGAAGATCGATCTGAAATTCTCTTTCAGTAAGTTGCAACACGCCATGAGTGAAAAAATAACATAGTTGCTTACTGTTACTGTGGCTCTTCTCATTCTTGTGTGCTCTTTTGTAATGTTTGCATAATTGTGTTGGCAGAGTCCTTGATGCATCTCTTAGTGCTTCTGCTTCTCCAGATTGTTCATTGAAGATGGCATTCATACTGTCACAGGTAAAATTCTAAATATTTTTGTATCTTCTAGAATTGTTGCTGTAGTCTTCAACTATACAACTTATTTTGTTTTATATGCAATCTTTCTAGTTATCATGATTTATTTAAACATATATGATGTTTCTTCAGGTAGCTTTGACATGCATGGCTAAATTGCGAGATGAAAGGTTTATGTTTCCTGGAAGTCTAAGTTCTGACAATATCACATGCATTGATCTCATCGTGGTGAAGCAATTGTCAAATGGTGCATGTTTGACGATATTATTTAAGCTTATAATGGCAATCCTGAGAAGCGAATCCTCAGAAGCTCTTAGGAGGCGGTATGTTACTAGCTCAGCTCAGTAACTGATTCTGGTTGTATTTTTGTATACTGTTTTGACCGGCAAACTTACTTTTGTATGTCTTTATGCAGTCAATATGCCTTGCTTCTTAGCTATTTCCAATATTGTCTAAATGTGGTTGATCCGGATGTTCCAACCTCAGTTCTTCAATTCTTGCTGCTCAATGAACAAGATAGCGAACATATTGATCTCCCAAAGGTATAGTCATTTCTTGCCTCTTGAACTTTATGCAAATAACATATTTTATTCTGGTAATATATTGTCATTATCATTGATTTTTTTCTCCATTTCCTCCAGATTGACAATGAACAGGCAGAATTGGCTCGGGCAAATTTTTCTACTTTGAGGAAAGAGGCTCAGAGCATCTTAGATTTGGTAATTTGGTACTCTCTATGTTTTCTTATATGGATTACTAGTGAGCGTGCATTTTTATTTCATGTGCTTACGGCTTATCTCATGCAAGTTTAATATGAATAGAAAAGGGAGTCCTGCATCTGAGCCTTGAAAAAATATATTGTTTTCTATTAGGTATCAGAAAAAATAGCATGAACAGAGTAGATTCCGGGCCAGTATCGAAGATGATAGCTGTGTCTGGATGTGGTAAATGGGAAAAAAAGAGAATACAGAGTCTCTCCAAGAAGTCCCAGTCAATCCTAGCCTACCTCCTCTGCAATATCACCTTAGCCTTATACCCATTATGGCCAAATCCTCTTTCACTACCCCGCCCCTCCTAAGTGCTATATTAGCAGATATGTAGTGGGTAACCTATCATTTCCTGATCAGTATCTGCCTTTTAACATTTTGTAATTATTGATTTGGTTGGTAGGTGGTCGGGAAGGATGAAGCATGGGAATTGTAAAAATTGTTGACTGTTGTGTTAGTACTGGTCAGAATAGCTGTGGCATACATTTGATCTGCTGCATGGTTCTGCTTAAATTGACATAAAAAATAAATAAGGCTGATGTTTTTATTTGCCTTGCCATGAAGGGTCTGGTTAAATTGAGTTAATAGTCTAGTCTTTAATTAGAATACAACCTTATTATGTGTTTGTTGCTTCCATATTCTATCAATGCCATGCTTTGTTTTTTTTTCATTAATTTTCCGGTTCTCTTTTTATTTTGAACTTATTTGTTCTGTGAACATTGTTAAGTCAATTTCTTAAGGTTTACATTGGTTCATAATTGTAGGTCGTAAAGGATGCAACCCATGGCAGTGAACCTGGAAAGACAATAGCACTCTATGTTCTTGATGGATTGATTTGTATAGATCATGAGCGATATTTCTTGAGCCAACTTCAAAGCAGGGGATTTTTAAGGTCTTGCTTTACAGCCATAAGCAGTGTTTCCAATCAGGTGTTTGTTCTGGCCACCATAAATTGTTGCTTCTATTTCGAAATAATCTTGTAGTTTTTGGTTTTACAGTTGTGGACCTTTCCTTCGATTACACAAAGGACCTAGATCCATTTATTGGAGACCACTCATATATGGGCCACTTGTAGATGTTTATTCATGCAAATTCCACACTCCATATGTCCATCCCTGGATGTGATGGGGTGTGTTACGAAGTCTCCCACTACAAACAAGTCTTTATATAACAGGGTAGAGCAATGCTGCTAGTTTTTGGGGCAGAGTTAGGCCTAACGAAATTCTAATAATCAATTAACTAGTACTATGTTAGAGATAGCCAGGTTTCAATATAAAGTGCACAAGAGAAATCATTCAATTGATGAAAAGATAAAAAGATAATATATTTTGAATATTAGAATATGAATACTCAATATATATTCTACCATAAGTTTCCTCGAGTACAAGAGAAGTTACAGGAATTAAAGAGTCAATGGTTGAAATATCATTTACCTGAATGCTGAACTCACATGATTCTTCCTTACTGAATCCTTAGTGGTCCCTCTTCAATCATAAGCGTTCTTCCGAAACCCAATTTATCTTACAGTCTGGCTTTTGTTAGCTTTAGAGTCAATGTCCTAGATGTGGTTTTTTCCTGGCTCTTGCTGGCTTTAAGTTTCATGATTTGTTTCCATATTTAATTAGGATTTGGAGCCTAGTATTATTATAATGAGGACTAGTTTTTTTCTCCTTTGTAACCCAGCCTTTACATCAACATCAATATAATCTTATTATTTTCTGATGAATAATACATAGGATGTTATCAAGCATATACAAGCTGTATCTACTCTATCGTATTTAAGGAGTTACAAGAAAATGATATCTGCTTAGAAGTCCCACATTGACTTGAGATATGGCCAAATTAGTCCCCTTATAAAAGTTAGAACAACCCTCACCCCTAAGCTAACTTTTTGGGTAGAGTTTAGCCTAACTTAAATTCTTAAATGGTATCATAGCCTATCCTAGATATGTTTTTTTGGAAAGCTACCCATTTATGAGCCACCTGCAGATGTTCATTCCTGCAATTTGCACACTCTAGATATCCAACCCTGGGCGTGACGGGGTGTGGTGAGAACTGAGAAGTCCACATTGACTAGAGATATCACCGAATTAGTTCTTATAAAAGGTAGAGCAACCCTCACCCCTAAGCTAGCTTTTGGGCTATAGTTAGGCCTAACTCGTATTCCAAGAATATCAAATAAATTATGTACAAATCAAGTTGTTTTTATCGTAGGAAGTTTTGGAAAAAAAAAATATAAAAAAAATAGAGTCCACTTCTAATATTTATGGCATATTTCTGCTGCGTAAGAGCTTTAAACAAGTAGGCTGCAGTATCAAACTTGGGTACCAGTTCTATAAAAAGGTTAAGTTGACAATCAAGGGTCTGTAATATGTATCAAATATGTACTACATCTCAGACTAATTTCCTTGGATTTTTCATGATTTTTAAGGGTCTCATGTTTCTTACAAAAATTAATCACGTTCTTGATGTTGATATTATGAAATATTTTTATCCCATGGTTATGATGATACTGATTTAATTATTTCTTTGGTCTCAAAGGACGGTGGTCTTTCACTGGACTCATTGCAGAGGGCATGTACCTTCGAGGCAGAACTTGCTTTACTGCTAAGAATCAGTCACAAATATGGGAAATCTGGAGCTCAAGTACTGTTCTCCATGGGCATATTTGAGCATCTTGCATCCGGCAGGGCAATTAATTTACAGGTGAGTGAGCATTTTCCTCATTACTGCCACATCTCCTTTTGATTTTAGCTATCCTTCGCTGAAGCTAAATGATCTACAGGGAGGCTTAAGGTGGGTTGAGACAAGACTTAGAAGAGATGTGGCGGTGGATGTAGATAGACAGCGAATGATTATCACTCCAGCCTTGAGATTAGTCTTTTCATTAACTTCCTTGGTTGATACAACAGATTTTTTGGAGGTTGGCTTTTGTGTTTATTAGAGTATATAGGTGATATGAAAATATTGGTTATGCTTAGTGTGTGTGTGCCAGCTGGAATGCCAGCTGGACACAGTTGTTAATTCTGTTTTGAACAGCTGTCAATTCTGTTAGAGGAACAGCTGTCAATTCTGTTAGAGGTTGTTACCATTCAGTTAGAGTTAGCTTAGCTGTTAGTTTAGCTTGTAGAGCAAGCTTCTTCAATCCTATATAAGGATTCAATCCTCATTGTATCGGTTAACAATTCATAGTGAATATTTCATATGCAAATCTTTTTCTCTTTCTCTGGTTTTCCTATTATGGTATCAAGAGCCTAAGATCCATGGCTATGGATGCTTCATCTCCTTCCTTACCTTCTTCTTCTTCTTCTACAAACACTCTCTCTCAAGCGTTTTCTCACAAATTGAGCATCAAGCTCGATGACTCCAATTTCTATTCATGGAAACAACAAGTGGAAGGGGTCATCAGATCACACAAGCTTCAGAAATTTGTGCAAGATCCACCTCTGATTCCTGAGAAGTTCTTGACTGATGCAGATAGGATCACAGAGAATGTGAATCCTGCATTCTCAGATTGGGAGCAACAAGATTCACTCCTCTTCACATGGCTTCTCTCTACTCTTTCACCTTCAATTCTTCCAAATGTGATTCAATGTGTGCACTCCTGGCAGATTTGGGAAGAAATTCACTCATTCTTCAATGCAAAATCACGTGCTCAGTCAACACAGTTGAGGAATGAACTGAAGAACATCACAAAAGGTACAAAAACTGCTTCTGAGTTTCTGCAAAGAATCAAGACAATTGTGAATACTCTTGCTTCAATTGGAGAACCTGTCACCTTTCGTGATCATCTAGAAGCGATTTTCGATGGTCTCTCAGAAGAATACAGTGCTTTGATGACTGTTATCTACAATCAAACCACCTATTACACAATCTCTGAAGTGGAAGCCATGGTGATCTCTCATGAAGCGCGGTTTGACAGGATGCAGAAGAAGCAACTCGCAGAAACCACTCCTTCGGTGTTTCTGACGCAAGCGACAGCGCCGTCTGCGTCTTCTACAACACCGGCGCCGCCGCCACAAGCTTTGTGGACTCAGCCTGCTCCGGCGCCGCCGCCACCAGCGACGCAACCTCCAGCGACAGCTGTCGCTCCTTTCCAGCCAGTCGATGCTGCTGTTGACTCTGGTTATGGGAATCGCGATGATCAAAATCGCAATTCTGGAAACTATGGCAGAGGACGCGGGCGCGGAAGAGGACGCAATGTCCAGTGCACTTACTGCAACAAATGGGGCCATGATGCAGCTTCTTGTTGGTCGCGTCCCTCAGGAGTTAGTCCTCATGCTAATTCCAGTACCAATTCTGGTCAATCTGGGAATTTTGGTCAGAATTACCCTGCTCCTGGTGTCAATTTAGGGTTTCCTTCAATGCAATTTGGGGGTTTTCCCTCTATGGCCAATTTTGGGTTTTCTCCTTATGCTTCGTGTAATTCAGTGTTTCCTCAGTATGGTTCAGGTGCTATTCAACCTTCTGGCATGCCTCAATGGCCTCCTTGGTGTATTCCACAAATGCCTTATCCACAAGCTGCTGGAATGCAATTTGCTCGTCCTTGGACTCCTCAGGGTCAGTTCTCAGCACCTTCTGCTCCATCACCTCAATTTCCTAGGCCACCACAGCAACAAGTCTCTACTGGAATGCTTCCTCAGGCCATGTTAGCTACTGTTCCTACACAGAATTCATCACAGATAGCTTGGTGCCCTGACTCTGGAGCCACTCACCATGTGACTAACAATCCAGGCATTTTTGTGGATCATATTCCATCACCAACACAGGATCAGCTTCTGGTGGGAAATGGTCAAGGACTGCCAATCCAGTCTATAGGTTCAGCCACTCTTCCTTCTTCTTTTAATCCTACAGCTAGTTTAATTCTTAAAAAGCTTCTTCTTGTGCCTTCTATAACTAAAAATCTTGTTAGTGTTAGTCGTTTTGCTCGTGATAATAATGTTTTCTTCACTTTTCATGCCAATCATTGTTGTGTTCGTCATCAGGACACTTATGAGCTTCTTCTCACTGGTGCTGTTGGAGATGATGGTCTATACTACTTTGATGGACCACTCACCAAAGCTAGCTCACAACCTGCTGTCAATGTTTCTTCTCTGTCCTCTTTACATTCTCAGTCTTTGTCAAGGTCTTCACAGGCTTGCTTAGCTTCCAAGTCTGCAGCAAATAAAGCAACTTCTGCTATTAGTTTGCATTCTGCTTCTGTTTCTCCTGTTGTTTCTAGTATAACTCAGTGCAATAATGATGTGCATTCTGTTCCTGTTTCATCTACTGTTTCTGGTTCAGCACATTGTAATAGTGGTAGTAGCATTTCTCTTTATGATTTGTGGCATTCAAGATTAGGTCATCCTCATCATGATGTACTTAAACATACTCTTTCTTTGTGTAATGTTTCTGTTCCAAATAA
This sequence comes from Lotus japonicus, assembly GCF_012489685.1. Taxonomy (NCBI): domain Eukaryota; kingdom Viridiplantae; phylum Streptophyta; class Magnoliopsida; order Fabales; family Fabaceae; genus Lotus; species Lotus japonicus. The sequence goes on from NC_080043.1 coordinate 77,489,934, forward strand.
TAAAAGTGTGTTTTCCTTTTGCAAGGCTTGTTGTCTGAGTAAACTTCATAGACTACCTTCTTCTCCTTCTACTGCAGTTTACAATACTCCTTTTGAACTTGTCTTTGCTGATTTGTGGGGACCAGCCTCTCTGGAATCCTCTTGTGGGTTTTTATATTTTCTAACATGTGTTGATGCATGTACTAGATATACTTGGATATTTCCCTTGAAGAGAAAATCAGACACTTGTGCTACTTTTATCAATTTTCAAGCTATGGTTGAGTTGCAGTTTGGTCACAAACTTAAGAGTGTCCAAACTGATGGGGGAGGGGAATTTAAACCCTTATCCTCTCATTTTCAGAAGTTGGGAATTATTCATAGACTTACCTGCCCACATACTCACCATCAAAATGGGAGTGTAGAGAGAAAACATAGGCATATAGTTGAAACTGGTTTAGCTTTGTTGTCTCATGCCTCAATGCCTTTGCATTTCTGGGATCATGCTTTTCTTGCTGCCACTTATCTCATAAATAGAATGTCTACAACAACTTTACAAGGTGCAAGTCCTTACTTCAAATTGTATGGTCAACATCCTGATTTTAAGAGTCTAAAGGTCTTTGGGTCAGCTTGCTTTCCTTTTCTTAGACCTTATAATTCTACTAAATTGTCTTTGCATTCCAAAGAGTGTGTGTTTATAGGGTACTCAATTAATCACAAAGGATACAAGTGTTTGGATCAATCTGGTAGAATTTATATCTCTAAAGATGTTCTTTTTCATGAACATCGCTTTGAAAATATTGGTTATGCTTAGTGTGTGTGTGCCAGCTGGAATGCCAGCTGGACACAGTTGTTAATTCTGTTTTGAACAGCTGTCAATTCTGTTAGAGGAACAGCTGTCAATTCTGTTAGAGGTTGTTACCATTCAGTTAGAGTTAGCTTAGCTGTTAGTTTAGCTTGTAGAGCAAGCTTCTTCAATCCTATATAAGGATTCAATCCTCATTGTATCGGTTAACAATTCATAGTGAATATTTCATATGCAAATCTTTTTCTCTTTCTCTGGTTTTCCTATTAGTGTTCCTTATACAATTTTTTAAAGTCTGCTCCATGAATTTTTTTGGTTCCCCTGCTAGCAAATCACGCTAGTAGATATACATATTTGGTTTGATGGTTATTTAATTCTGATCCATTTATTTTACAGTATACTTGTTTTAACTGTTGTAGCTATACAGGACTTGTATGTCTCCCCTTGGCATTAGAAACTGGGGGCAAATAACATAGGGCATTAATTTTCTCACCACCCCTTTTGATATTCATACCATCCCCTTCCGCACTTTCAATTTGCGGAATGTATTATTTGTGTTCCGCACTTACAAGTGTGATGTTTAATTGGTTCCCGCACACATAAGCTTGGTAAATTTGGGTGGTGAGAGAATGTGTGAGGATGGTTCAAAAATCAATGCCCAAGAACATATTTCTTAGCTTGTAGTCTACATGGTGTTTTTGTTGTTTCCAACAGCTTATTTTTGTCTTGGAGGAACATCATGCTATTGTGAGAAACTGTTCATCAGCCTTTATAATGGCAACTTAATAGTAGTAGCACTATCAGTTCTTGAACTTCCTGTTTATTTTATTTTATTTCTTGTATTTTTTTTTCCCTTGCCAACATAGAAAGAGCTGACCCAATTTTTGTTGCATTCACGAAATTTTTGATATACTTTCTATTGGCTTAAATATACTTTCAATCCCTCTGTTATAGCTGATGTATGATTTTGGTCACCCAATTTTTTTGTAGCAAAATTAATCCCTGATTCTAATTGTTACAATTAAGTCCCTCCATTTTCCTTCTATTTGGAACTCTTAAATTCTCGTTTTCTACTTAGAGCATCTCCAATGCAAGATTGCTAGTTGGGTTGCTTAAACACTATTCTGGTGGACCCAAACAACCACATAGGATTTAAGCAACCCAAACAGAATTCGCTCCAACCATGGTTGCTTATTTTACTTTTGTTTGGGTCCCACTATACCTCATATTTATATTATTTCAAAGTCATGACAATTCAAGTTAATGAATGAAAGAGAAAATATAATTTTTTAATCAAAAAGCAAGAAGAAAGAGAATAAGCAACCGTTGCTTAAATTTAAGCAACCCAACTGCCATGTCATGTTGCTCCAATGGTGCTCCAAAATGAGCAACGTTGCTTAAGTGTGGCAACTGGTTTAAGCAACCCCCATTGGAGGTGCTCTTAAAACCTTGCTGTTGAGCTTGAGCCTAATTAAATAATTTTAGAACTTTTTCTGCTTAGAACTCAGTGAAAGATAACCTTTCACCCAATCTAAAAGCCCTGAAGTTTCCAACTTTTCTGACTTATTCCTCATATCTAGTAAAATCCTTCAAATTGTCTAATTTGCAGTATATCTTTTACTTCTAAACATTTATAATTATTTATATCCCAAATCAATCATAACCCCTAGATATTTGGATAGAAAATGAGTTTTCAAGTGCTTTCTGTAGAAGAAAATGAATTGTCAGATTTGCTTAATTTTAAAAACAAACAGACTTGATTGTCTCGAAAAAACTTGGGTGACCAAAATCACACAATCCAAACTAGACGGACAAAAATGAAACTAAGCCTTTTTGCTTTTGTTTGTAATATAGGTGAAGAACAAAATTGTCCGCGAAGTAATTGATTTTGTCAAAGGGCATCAATTACTCTTTGATCAAGTTCTTCGGTTAGACATTGTTGAAGCAGATGGGTTACGAATGGAGCAGATCAATCTAGTTGTTGGTATTCTTAGCAAGGTAATGTTCAATTTAGTCATTTCTCTGGATTTAGTAAATGTTGTCTGGATGTGTTATAATAAGAGTGGAGAGAATATCTTGTGAAAGTGTGTTGATCAACTGAGATGAATACTCTTATTAATGTTCTTGTGGTGGAATACTCTACTAATTGACAACTAACATTATTCCTAACTGCATAACTGCTGGAACTGACTCCAACTAAGATAAGATAAAATTAATTACATTGAGCTTGGCAGCTTGCTGCAATGCTCTATAAACTGAGAATAATATAAAGGCTTGGTGAGAGCATCGGCAAGCTTAAGGGCAGCTTGAGGCGAAGTGATATATTTATATTTTTTTCTTCTGTGAACTATAATATAGTCAATTGCTTTGGAACTTCAGCATTTCATGGGTCTGGTTCATCTTCAAGTTTTATTCTGTTTTCCATGTTTGACACAAATTTTATTCTTTTTTCCTATTAGAGATATACTATAGACTAGTTAGTTCTAGTCAACTATCCTGTTAGTTGACTAATAGTTAGCAATTACAATAGTCTTTAGGAAAGACTATATATACCAATTGTATCCAACTGTAATTGTTACCAATTTACATAATAGAATTCAGTTACAACAAACACTCTCTCTCTCTACTCTCTCTCTTTTCTGAGTTTGGTTCATCTTCAACATGGTATCAAGAGCATAGTTTCGATCCATAGCCATGGCTGCCAGTGTTTCTACTACTGAACATTCTCTTTCTAAGTCTCTTTCACACAGTATAAGCATCAAGCTTGATGAGAAAATTTTTCTTTTATGGAAGCAGCAGATCGAAGGTGTGATTCGATCTCACAAGCTTCAACGATTCGTTGTCAATCCTGTGATTCCAGATCGGTTTCTTTCCGATGAAGATTGTGCTTCTGACAATGTCAATCCTGCATACTCTGCTTGGGAACAACAAGATTCTGCGTTGTTCACTTGGTTACTGTCATCGCTTTCTGAGTCTCTGCTTCCGATTGTAATCAATTGCAGTCATTCGTATCAGGTTTGGGATGAGATTATTGATTTTCATGAATCGAAAGCACAAGCTCAGTCAACACAGCTTAGATCTGAGCTCAAATCCATCACCAAAGGTTCGTTGTCTACCTCTGAATACTTGCGTAAGATCAAGTCGATTGTCAACACGCTGATTTCGATTGGAGATCCTGTTTCCTTTCGTGATCATCTTGATTTTATTTTCGATGGACTTCCAGAGGATTTCAGTCCTCTGATGACTCTCGTGTTCAATCGTGGAACTCCGTGTTCTATCAATGAAGTTGAATCGATGATCATCAGTCATGAGGCACGACTGGATCGTGTTAAGAAGAAGCACTCGAGTGATTCATTGATTACAGCGAATGTTGCGCAAGCCAGTGTTGGATCCTCAAATCACTCCGCTGCCTCTTCGCCAGCGCAATCTTCTGCGAATTCGTATGATACTCAAAATTCGAATTCTGGTGATTGCTCTAGTGGTGATTACCAAGGGGATTATCGCAGCGGTGGTGATTATCGTGGTGGTCGCGGCGGTGGCCGCAATGGTGGTCGTGGACGCGGTCGTAAAGGACGGGATTCTTCGGTTCAGTGCCAGATTTGCTCGAAATATGGCCATGATGCCTCTATATGCTATCACAGGAATACTTCTGGTTCCTTTTCACCATATGGCACTCCTCAGAATGGTGGTTTTGCACCTCAGTATGGCTTTTCTGGTGCAATGCCTCAGTTTGGGTTTCCTGGATTTGGTGCTATGCCTAGTTATCCTTCAATGGCTGGTTTTCGTTCCATGCCTGGGTTTGGTCTTCCTGGTAGACCTACTGCATCTTCCTGGTATTCTCAGCAGTTTTTCCCTGGTGGCTATGCACCTTCCAGTTCACATCTACAGCAAAGTTTTCAATCTGGTTGGAACTCTCAAAGAGCCCGTCATCCTCCTCAACCATCACACTCTCAAAGACCACCACAGTCTTATCTTGTAGGCCCTATAGCTTCTTCCGATACCAGCTCAGTGTTAGGACCAGCACCTCAGGGATTGCTTGCAGGGTCCAACTCTCTTCAAGGAGCAGGAAACTGGTATCCTGACTCTGGGGCTACTCACCACATTACCAATGACTCTACTCTATTCTCAGACAGCAATTCGGTTGCCAGCAATGACCATGTCCTCATGGGCAATGGTCAAGGTGTGTCTATTCATTCCATTGGCACAGCTAAGCTCAATTCCCCTGTACAACCTCACACTACTTTAACACTTAGAAAACTGCTTTTGGTTCCTACAATCACAAAGAACCTTGTTAGTGTGAGCAAGTTTGCAAAAGATAATGGCGTCTTTTTTGAGTTCTGGCCAACTGACTGTTTTGTGAAATCCCAGGACAATTCTGATTTGCTCCTTCAAGGCAAGCTTGGCAGTGATGGACTTTACAGCTTTGAAGATTTTCAACCTGCTCAAGCTTCCTCTACTGCTGATAAGCATTCTTCTTCTACAACTCCCTTAGTTTCTGTTTCTACTTTACAATCAAATAAAGAGCCAGTGCAACCTGTTAGTCCAGCACCTGCTCCTACTTCTTATGACCTGTGGCACAGTAGGTTTGGGCATCCTCACTATGAGGCACTCAAACATGCCCTCATACAAAGTAGTATAGCTGTTCCATCTAAGCCTACTAATACTGTGTGTGCTGCTTGTTGCCTTGGAAAGTCTCATAGACTTCCTTCACACACTTCTACAACAGTTTATTCCTTTCCTCTTCAGCTAGTGTTTATAGACCTGTGGGGACCAGCTTCTGTTCAATCATCCTGTGGTTATCATTACTTCTTAACATGTGTTGATGCCTATTCTAAGTACACTTGGATTTATCCTCTGAAGGTCAAATCAGAAGCTTACACTGTCTTTACACAGTTTAAAGCAATGGCAGAACTGCAACATGGTCACAAAATTAAAGCTGTGCAGAGTGACTGGGGTGGTGAATTTAGGCCTCTCACTAAATTCTTTGCTGATCATGGTATTAATCATCGAGTTACCTGTCCACATACTCATCATCAAAATGGAACTGTTGAAAGAAAGCATAGACAAATAGTTGAGGTTGGCCTCACTTTGCTTGCTCATGCTAAGCTTCCAATGCAGTACTGGGATCATAGTTTCTTGACTGCTGCTTATCTTATCAACAGAACTCCAACTTCAGTTCTTGCCAATGCTAGTCCTTATAGCAAACTTTACAATCAAACTTATGACTGCAAGTTTCTCAAAGTTTTTGGATGTGCTTGCTATCCTTTCATCAGACCTTATCACAACATCAAGCTGGCATACAGATCTAAAGAATGCATTTTCCTGGGTTATTCCTCAAACCACAAGGGCTATAAGTGCTTGGATAGCACAGGCAGGATTTACATTTCTAAGGATGTTGTGTTCAATGAAGAGAGGTTTCCCTATACAGAGTTGTTTCCTCCTCAGTCTCTGAGTTCTTCTGTGCAGACTCCAATTCCAGCTCACATTCCTCTTTTCCCTGCACCAACACAACAGCAAACTCCTCCTGGCTTTCATCTTGGTAGTCCTGCATCAGAAGCAGCATCTTCCACCAATACACTACCTTCTCAACAAGCTTCTTTACACGGTGATATCCCTGTAGTGGAATCTCCTGCAGTCTCTTCCACTGTGCAAGCACAACTTCCAGCACCTCCAGTCAACACTCATGCTATGACAACAAGGGCAAAATCTGGGATAGTGAAACCACGGCTGTTTCCTACTCTTTTACTTACTCAAGCAGAACCAAAAACTGCTAAGCAAGCTCTGAAAGATCCTAAATGGATGAAGGCCATGCAGCAAGAGTATGATGCTCTTCTCTCTAATCACACTTGGTCTCTAGTTCCTCTTCCGCATGGACGAAAATCCATAGGCTGTAAATGGGTATTTCGGGTCAAAGAGAATGCTGATGGGTCCATTGATAGGTACAAGGCCAGATTGGTGGCCAAAGGCTTTAATCAAAGGCCAGGCATAGATTACAATGAAACTTTCTCTCCGGTTGTCAAGCCTACAACAATTCGAATTGTTCTTACCTTGGCTGTCACTCATGGCTGGCACATCCAGCAACTAGATGTGAATAATGCTTTTCTTAATGGCTTCTTGGATGAGGAAGTGTACATGCAGCAGCCCCCTGGTTTTGAAAGTCAGGACAAGACCTTGGTTTGTAAGTTACAAAGATCTTTGTATGGTCTCAAACAGGCCCCAAGGGCTTGGTTTGAGAGACTCAAGGCTGCCTTACAGAAATATGGATTCAAGTCCAGTAGGTGTGATCCTTCATTGTTCACTTACTCTTCTGGTCATGATAGGGTCTATCTACTTGTATATGTAGATGATATCATTGTTACTGGCTCCTCTATTCCTTTGATTCAGCAGTTGGTTCAGAAGCTTCATCAAGACTTTGCTTTAAAGCAATTGGGTGATCTTGACTACTTCTTAGGCATCCAAGTTCAGAGGTTAAAGGATGGTTCTCTCATTCTTTCTCAGACCAAGTACATTTATGATCTTCTTGAGAGGGCTAACATGGCTGAAGCAAAGGGAATATCAACTCCAATGGTTAGTTCAACTAGATTAACCAAGTATGGGGCCAATTACTTGACGGATCCTACTCTGTACAGGTCCATAGTTGGGGCCTTGCAATATGCAACCCTCACTAGACCTGAGATTAGTTTTTCAGTAAACAAAGTCTGTCAGTTTCTCTCCCAGCCTCTTGAAGAGCACTGGGCAGCAGTGAAGCGAATCCTTAGGTACCTCAAAGGGACTGCTAATCATGGTTTGTTACTGCAGAAGGGTTTTAAGCACAAACCTATGCCTCTCGAGGCCTACTGTGATGCTGATTGGGCATCTGATCCCGATGACAGGAGATCTACTTCTGGTTTTGGCATTTTCTTTGGTCCAAACCTAGTTAGCTGGAGTTCTAAGAAGCAAACTCTTGTTGCTCGCTCCAGCACAGAAGCTGAGTATCGAAGCTTGGCAAATACCACCTCTGAAATTCTCTGGATTCAGTCCTTACTTCAAGAACTGCAGATTCCTTATCACACTCCTCATGTCTACTGTGACAATATGAGTGCTGTGGCTCTTACTCACAATCCTGTCCTCCATGCTAGGACCAAGCATATGGAGTTAGACATCTTTTTTGTTAGAGATAAAGTTCTTAACAAAAGTCTCATTGTCACTCATGTTCCCTCCTTGGATCAGGTTGCTGACATCTTTACCAAAGCCTTATCACCCACAAGATTTGCTGCTTTGGCTTCCAATCTCAAGGTTGTTGACAAGTTCTCCCTTCATCACCCACCTTGAGCTTGCGGGGGTGTATTAGAGATATACTATAGACTAGTTAGTTCTAGTCAACTATCCTGTTAGTTGACTAATAGTTAGCAATTACAATAGTCTTTAGGAAAGACTATATATACCAATTGTATCCAACTGTAATTGTTACCAATTTACATAATAGAATTCAGTTACAACAAACACTCTCTCTCTCTACTCTCTCTCTCTCTACTCTCTCTCTTTTCTGAGTTTGGTTCATCTTCAACATTTCCATGTTTTAATGGTATTTCTTTGTTAACTAGTGTCTGTTTTGATTAATGATTCAATTTTTCATTTGTGATAGGTTTGGCCATATGAAGAAAGCAACGAGTATGGTTTTGTTCAGGGGCTTTTTGGTTTGATGCATGCTCTTTTCTCTCGTGACTCGAGCTCAAAGGTTCCAAGTTTTGCTCAATCAAGAGTGTCTCCTGAGGTGAATATGTGTTTTCTTTAATTCACATTTAAGTTATGGAAAAAAATATCCTGCCATTGCGCATACATGATAATGATCCTTATCTTGTGGTAATCAGAATCAGAGGAATTCAGAACTACAGATATTTAACTTGTGCTTCAGCCTGAGCTCTTACTTATATTTTCTAGTCACAAAGAAATCTCTGAGATTACAGGTATACTGTATATTTAAAGATGGTTGTTTGCAACGTCTTTGAGCTTGATCTTCATGTAGTAGTATTTGCGTTTTTACTTTGTTTAACAAAATTTTTGGTTTTCTTGTAATATCTTGTCACAGGCTTCAGATTCCTCCTCCAGTTATCCTACTTCCATAGAACTTCAACAACCAACATTGAGCTTGCTTAATTCTCTTCTTACATCTGTTACATCTGCACTTGAAAGGGCGGCTGAGGAGAAATCGTTGTTACTGAATAAGGTGGAAATGGAAAACTAACTAGTTCTATATCTTTTTCATTGTGCTTTGCTTTGCATCGTTTGCTGTTTTGTTTTGATGAATATCAACATCATGCGTGCTTTTTGCAGATTCGAGACATAAATGAATTGTCAAGGCAAGAGGTGGATGAAATCATCAATATGTGTGTCCGGCAAGAGTCTCTGTCATCTGCAGATAACATACAAAAAAGGTTAATCATCGTGCTTTTGTTTTCTAGAAAAAAATGAACAGGTTTTTTATTTAACAAAAAAAGAATCTGAAAATTGAATATGGTATTGGCCAATTAAAGAGTAAATAGTCATTTTGGCCCCTGAAAATTGAAATATAGAGGCCAATTACTGTAGTACCTAAAAGATAGTAATGGTCATTTTGTCCTTGAAAGATGAAGGACATTCAATTTATTTCCTGAATAGGAAATATGTAACAATTTAGTCTTTGAAAGTATTAGAGTATAAGGCAGTTAAACTCAATGTTTGTTATGAGTTTGTTATAGTCAGTTGCGGTTAGTTGTCAACTCTGGTTAGCCAGCTGTCAACTCTAGTTAGTTCAGTTAGAACTATGGTTAGTCTAGATAGCTTGTTTAGCAAGCTACTCTCTCAAGTATAAATACTGAGAATCACTCTTGTAATCACACCTTTGATTCAATAATAATTTCTATTCAGTTTTTCAGTTTCTGCTTAGGTTCTCAACAGAAAGATTGGAAGGGCGATCAATTTTATAGCCCATGAATGAACTATTGAATCCCTTTTTTTCTTTTTAGGATTTTTTTGGTTTCATTTTTTTTTTTATCTTTTTAGGATGAATGAAACTCCCATATTTCAGACACCAAAGTGACTTACATCATATCTTTCACGGACTAAATTGACTGTTTACGCTCTGTTAAACCTTAAATTATGAACTACTTCAGTCTCTTGTGATAAAGTTCAAAGCAAGTTTTAGAATTTTAAAATTTGAATGTGCAAAATGAATTTGTTAAGGTTGATATTTTCCTTTCCAGTAAAATTGGAGGTAAACATCATATTTTGCTCTAAATCGAACAGACAGACTGCTGTTATAGTACAGCTTTCAGTTTGCACTTTGAACTGTTAATTATTATGAGGTTTTTCTTTTGATGCACCCTGAGCCTTTCTCTCTCTGTAACCCTATATATATGTATATGTATATATAGTATACATACATATATTAGCTCTGTTATGTGATTGAGACACACACTTCCCATCGCATATACATTTCTCTCATCTCTCAACAGAGTATCAGAGTCTAAGTAGAGGCAACCAAAACCTTGAAAGTTTGGTGGCCCTGCTGTCCATCTTTGAAAATTGTTTTGTTGGAATTTTTTTCTTTCATATCCGGCTCTTGGCCTTGTTGGAGTATAGGGTTGTGTTGGTAAAGACTATTGGCTAGGTTAGCTTAGCCAGTCTAGATCTAACAGCTGTCAGGTAGTTATAACCTCTGGTAATACCGTAATAGAACATTTACTTCTGTTAGATCTAGATCACCCGATGTATAGATTGGGTGTTATACTCATTTTCGGTGAGTGAATACTTCTCAGAAACCCAATTTCATTAGTCTCTCTCTCTCTCTCTCTCTCTCTCCCTACGGTAACGTTGTGATAGCCTCAACCGATATTCTTCTCTCTGTCTCTCTTTATAGCCACCACTAACTCATTTACTTCTATTATGGTCCCCCATTGGTAGAGATATGGCCAAAATAGTTGATATATAAGTTAGAGCAATCCTCACCCCAAAGCTAGCTTTTGGGGTAGAGTTAGGCTTAATCTGAATTCTAATATTGTATTAGAGTCTATCTTAGATTTGTTTATTGGTGACTACTCATATTTGTGCCACCCGCAGATGTTAATTTCTGCAAATTCCATGCTTCCGATGTCCAGCTCTGGGCGTGAGGGAGTGTGTAAAGGTCTCACATTGACTAGAGATTTGGCCAAAATAGTCTTTATATAGGGTAGAGCAATCCTCACCCCCTAAAGCTAGCTTTTGGGGTAGAGTTAGGCATAATCCAAATTTTAATAACTTTCAATAACCACCTGTCCACCACTATTCATTGCCCACCACCATTGTATTTCCAATAGGTGAGCACCAGATGTGGGTTGCCTCTGAGTTATGCAAGTTTCTACACCAAAAGTTCCTTCACGGACCTTTTATTTCCAATCGGTTAGCATACACTTCAAGATAAAAAGTGAACATAACTCTTACTATGGATAGAGACGAAAGTCTGCTCACGTTGCACTCACTTGGTATTTAAATGCACACTGCATACTTCTTTAGTTTTGTGTAACTGCTCCCAGTTCGTGGAGAATTAATTACTTTATTTAAGCATTAATTAGATGTTATGATTCAGCTGTAGTTGTTGCAAGTTAAGAGTCTTAGCTGATTATAAGCAGATCATTCTCTTCAAATAGTTTGATAACTATTTGCATTGTATATCCGCTCAGACATATATATTACTAGTATATTACAATGTTTACCAAATTCCTTATTTCTTTCTCCTATTTTCTGATCACTCTTGTGGTTTTTAAACATGTGTTCACAGGAGATACATTGCGATGGTAGAAATGTGTCGAGTTGTTGCTAGTAGGGATCGGTTAATCATTCTACTACTCCCACTTTTGGAACATGTCCTAAATATCATCCTCATCCATCTTCAGAACAGGTAAGGCATTAAGTTTCAGGAGAGTACAATCCGTATTGTTCATGGTTCCTGCTAAAATCCACATACCATCTTATGTTCCTGATGATCTATCTTTTATGGCTAAACAAAGAACAAAAAAACCATACTCTTTATTGAAATGTAAACATCGAGGTGTTATGTTGTCATTACATGTATCTTTTTTTTCCTTCTTTTGGCTAATCTTTTTGTGTTTCGGCAGCTCTATTGCACTTGATCCTGCCATGAGCACAAAAACAATTACATATAGTTCAAAGTGTGATCCACAACAGGATATGGCTTTGTTTTGTGGGAAGTTAGTTCCAACTCTTGAAAGACTCGAGTTGCTGAGTGAGGTATGGGCCTCCTAATAACTATTGTAATTCTTGTTAACATGTTCGTGGTTTTATACATGTTCTGAAATTTTCAGTCATTCAAATGGCGGCCTTAAATGCATATTTATTATGTAGTATTCAGTAGAAATGATGCTTTTCTTAAATGATCAATTTTAGTATAAAAGTATGCTTGTGATATTGACCTTGGAGACTGGGAGATGCTCATTGCCCAGTTTCTACGGGACTGTATAGTGTATATTAGTCCTGGACTCCTGTAACATTCTATTTGACTTGCAATGATTGAAATAAAATTTTTATTGTTTGATCAGAATCATCAGATTCATCAGAGTATTTGTACGATTGTGACTTGTTCAATTGGTATTAATGTTAAATTTTCCATCATGCCCCATTCTTGTTGAAACTGTGCTATGTTAAAGGATGCTATTAATGTTGTTACTAGCAACCTGGTATAGAGTAGTCAGTCAGGTTTTTTATTTTTGTACTTCAGATGTGTTTGGGCTTTGTTGATGCTGTTGCCATGTGTTTAATACTACTGAAATCTTAGTTAAAGGAATGTATTTTCATGCTCTTACTGTTTTACATTATGGTTGCTGGTCTTCGCAGGAGAAAATAGGGCACAATCTCAAAGTATTCCAAAGATTAACTACTTCTGCCAAAGAGATTGCAATACAAAAGTTGATTTTGTAGATATATTAAAGTATCCAATACAAATTCAGTTGCCTTGATTGGATCAACTGCCTGTACACTGTAAATTGTATGAAGTGTAAGTGTTCTTTCTGAATTAATTTAAATTTGCAAGATATGGAGTGAAATTTTGTAGTGTAATGGTGAAAACTTGTTTAAATTATGTACTTTAAACCTGTACATAATAGTTAGAGTTATAGAATAGATAATGTCATCATGCAATCCCTTATCCTTCACACAAGATAATCTTGCTCAAGCTGGGTATGAACACTGTTGGCAGTAAAGTTCTCACTTTAATCCTTCAATGCAGCTACATTCTCAGACCTCGGATTTGAGGCCTAGACATTCCTAGTTAACCTGGATTAATTCCTCAGCAGCTAATCTACACACATGGTGGTTTACATTGTTTGTTACTTTGAACTAACCACAGTTGCTACACAAGATTAGTTTTACTCCTTCAACCAAACTATAAAACTATTTTCCAATTTCCAAATTACCAGCAATAAATTAGTAAGGGGTCTTGGATAATGATCTAAATGAAAATATTAGAGGTTTGCGGCAAGTAGAAGTTTGAGAATATTAGTGATTTGTAAAGGTTGCATTAGTCTTGGGCTATCATGGAGTCCTCCTACACATGAGGAGGGTGGAACGCTAATAAAACTGAATTCACTCATTTGTAGGGAGTTTAAAATCTTCTTCGACGTGTGAAAAGCATGTTTTTATTGAAATCACCATCCATCTATTATAGCAAAGGATAGTGGATGATCATCATTTTAAGTTCAGGTAAGGGCAATGGCTATCGTCACGATGGTATAATATTTATCATGTTACTAATCGTTAGATCAAAGATATATTTAGCAAGTGTTTAGTTGAAAACACCAACATGAGGCGTCAATAAACTAAACCCAAAGAGGCCTATGTACGTTGACCCACATTTAAGATGAGTTTCAAATCCATTCCGCTCTAATTATAGGTGGGTTTGGAGGCTTTGCTTGTAAATAAGTTGGCCCTCCCAATGTATCTTGCATTAAGTAGAAATATTATTAAGATAAAGCTTATATTAGGGGGGGGAAAACTTAGGTACAGTACCATTGATGCTGTTGGTACTGTTTTCCCATCAAAACATGACACATTGATATTTTTTTTCAACTTCATATCTCAAAAAAAATCTAGCACGTTTCCTATTCCCCCAATCTCTAATCTCCAACCACTGATCTCCAAATTCCTTCCATGGCATACACCCTACATGTCCAAACTCCAACACCCTTTCTTCTGCCAATCTCAAAATTGGATTTCAATCTCGACACTGCAACATGGACGACCATGAAAATGGTACGGCGAGTCCGTAATTTTGATGTTGGATACAGAATCAACATAACCAATTTCGGTGCAGGCAAAGCAAGTGTTTCATGTTGACAGGGGTAATACTCTCATACCATGATGGGTATAGATTCAGCAGAGCCAACTAAAGCTCGATGTTGCTTTCGTTGTGGGTGGGATTTAGAAAATTGACCTGTTGATTCCAAGATTCTTTCTCCAGGGTCATGTTTCAAGGCTTTGTAGAGATGTTGTTTTTGATGTCTTTAAAAATGGAGGAAAACTCATCACAAGTTAAGGAGAGGGGGGATATATTGGGTTCCATTTATATACAATCTTCAGGGGAAGTGGAGGTAGCAGAATAAAAGAGTCAATTTGAAAAAATTAATGGGTGCCACATGTCATTTTTTAGTTGGAAAACAACACTAACAGCATATTTGGTACTGTATATAAGTTTTCCCCATATTAGGGAGGCTTTTCTCCTGCTTTCCTAGGTGTTTCTCCCACAAATGGTGGGTTTCTACCACATTAGGTGGTTTTCTACCCAAATAAGTGGATTTTTGGTGTGTTTGCCTCTCCACTTTCTTCTCCCTGCTTCCCACCACCGCCGCCGCATCGCCTCCCCTCTCCACCTTCAGCCACCGCACATCTTCTTCTTGTGTCGGGTTCCCCTTTCCTTGGCCTCCACTTTGCTCCGTTCACGCTGTTGCCCCCGCCTCCACTTCACCGTGAGTTGAGATGCAGATCTGGCTTTAGGAAGACGCAACGCCCTTCTCCTTGCCGCTATTGCTATCGTGAGCACCGCTACTACCCGGGCCTGAGACCCTCTGCTTCAACGTTTCTTCTTGGCAAGGTTCTTGGTTGAAAAAGAAGATTTAACCGTTTCAGATCTGCTGAAAGCTTTGACGCGCCGTCGTGCCACCGTCGTCCCCTCCCCCTCTGTTGGTAGATCTGCAACCTCTTTTTTCTATGGTTCCAGTGCTATCTTGACTCCTTGGTACTGTTGGTACTGTCGTTGGAGCTATGTTTGCTTCGTTAAGGCCTTCGCAACTCCGAGAGAGTCGATTAATTTGCTAATTTACTACCAATAGAAAGTCAAGTTGTTGTACTGATGTCCTTAGGATTTTAGGGCCTGTATAATTTTTTCTTAGTTTGTCTGGTTGCTTAGATCAACATGTGAGGATGCTTTAAGCTTAATTTCTTATCTGATTATGCATTGCAGGAATGGGCGTATAGTCCCACTGATGTAAGTGTCGTTGGACAATCTTTGAATGTTAATTTGCACTGTTGACCAAAAAAAAAAGATAATGCTTATATCTGAAAAGATGTTCTTCAACTCTTAAACTAACTTTTGAGTTGAGTTAGATTTCTCAATTTTTTTTGTGTAGTATTCCTCAACCCACTTTATCGTTAGCTAAAATGAAATAAATTAATTAGGTTGTTGGGCTGCATATGTCCAACCTATACCATAAAACAAGTATGAGGACAATATCACCTCTTGAACCCAATTTCTAATATCACTCACATGTTTTCTCGCGAGTTAAAGTGAACAAATTAAGTATGTTGGCGGGCTGGATATTTCAAACCTTTGCCACAAATTAAGTATAGAAAGACAAGGCTCACCTCTTGAGCTAACTTTTGGGGAAAAATTATGTCTCAAATTCTAATATCCATCGACCTGCTTTGTCATGAATTAAAGTGAATCAAATTAAGTAGGTTGGTAGGCTGGATTTCCCAAACCTCTACCACAAGTTAAGTATGTAGGCATAACTTTTGGGTAGAGTAATGTCTCCCGAATTCTAATATCCCTCAACCCGTCACGAGCTAAATTAATTCAAATTAAGTAGGTTGGTGGGTAGGATATTCCTTTCTCACTTAACAAGTCATGTTAGCTCTTAAAAATACAAAGTGAACATTTATGCATATCTTATTTAAAATTAACTTAGACTTGAACACAAGTTGTACGAGTATAGAGTAATGCAGAAGAAGGAACTCTAGTGTTGATACATATGATACATCACTTCTTCACATATTATTTTGTATTATTTCTATATTCCTATATATATATGTGTGTGTGTGTGTGTGTGCGTGGAAGGTATTTTGAAGCATGCGCACGCATCAAGCATCCGACCAGAATACTTCTAGTTGACCCCAATCCTTTTCTGGAACACCCAAAGCCTTCCAAACAGCCTTAGAGGCATCGACTATATTGTTGGCACAGCCTCTACTAGAGTCACACTCATCAACAACCTTTGCATTGACCCTTCTTCCATTTCCAAATATGGTGATTTGTTTTAGGCACCTCTTTCTATGGTCGAACAACTTAGTTGATAGTGCTACAATAAGAGTGCTGTCTTTGTGAAATTTCTCATCACAAGATGATGCGCCACCTCCATCCCCATCCTTCTCAAAGCTATTCAGTGTTAAGGTTGCCTTGTTTCTATGAGATTCTTGTGGGGAACACTCGTGTGAGGCGTGAAGCTTCCCTGGTTCGCAACCCTTATGGTGATGATGTCTTGGAGGATGCTTTTTGGCCCTTAATAACCTTCCATATGCTCTGAAAGTTGCAGCTTCGGTGTTCAGCCAGAAGCTTGCTACAATAATAAGAAGAAGGAGAACTGCTTGAAATGAATTCGAACAAATTTTGATCGTCTTCATCTCTTTTATTTATTGCACCACTCAATGTTGATGTGTGCAACAGAGTCCAGCCACCCGGGTATTTATAGAGATACTAAGCTCAGATGACATAATCCTTCTGACGAATAAGACAAATTTAAATTTCACTTGCGCTCCAATGGGGTTGTCAGCTATCAAGGAAAATAGTTAATTACGATATAATAAGTTAAAATTTTACTACTTATGCATTAGGGGTTCTGAACTTCTGATTATATTTTTCCAATAAAATCCTTGCAATGCACACGAATTTTAATGAGATATAAAAGAGAATTTAAAATAAATTTAAATATTGAAAAAAAAAATCAAGTTTCTTTTTAGATTTTCTTATAATTTATCTGGCTCATAGATAATTAATTTCATGATTTTATGTTTCTTTAGTATTCAATTTTTTATTTATTAACCGTAAAAAACAATTGATTTTATATGACAGCTATAGATACGAGGTATGAGAAAGATGCTTTGTGATATGAATTTTTTTTTTAACATCGGAAAGATAAATTGCACCCCGCCAGGAATTGATCTATGGACCTCCTCCCCCTACTGAACTCATATGTTCTCAGCTCTTACCACTTGAGCTATCATACGGAAACGTTGATATGACTTGCTAAGTGAGATATATAGGACTTGAGTTAAGTTACAGAAGTTGAAGGGGTATGGATCTTTTCATTGGAAAAAAAAAACTTAAGAGTCTCAAGTTGTTGAGCTCCATTTTTCTTTAGTACAATCAAGTTGTTCTATTTAACCTTTGATTTAGTTTTCTTTCATTTCTTTAATTATTAAATACACATAAATAATATATTACTCCCTCCATTTCTTATTATAAGTCACTTTTTCTGAAGAAAAAAAAAATTGTTCCTAAATATAAGTCATTTTCTAATATCTTAGAAGCATTAAAATTTTTTTTTCCAAATTCACCCTCATATTTAATATGAAAGAGATGATGAACGTTTGAAATATTAATTTGGAGAGAGAAAATCATAGGAAAGTAAATATGGGTAAACTAGGAAAGTTAATCATTTTCTTTAAAAATTTATTTATTGTAACTATTTTTCTTAATCTAAAAGAATTAGTTTTTGTGGCTTATATATAGTAACATAGGGAGTAATATTTAAGTTGAGCAACTTGACACTCTTAATTTTTTCCCAATAGAGAGGATTCATACCAAATTAAAGCTTAACAAAGCATCTTAAAAAATAAGCTTTATAAGCGTTGGTTGCTGTGGTTAAAAGTATCAGTTAAATCTTCAAAGGAGTTATACTTTTAAGAAGAATTTTAACATTCGCCACATCTGAGTCGGACTTATGAGAATAATATAAAATAAATTAATTAATTAACATAAGCGTATTGGTTTTTTTACAAGGATGACAAATCTTGATCTTACCTCCCGAGGAGAACAAGAAGTAGATATATCCCACCTGTCATATATTTATGATATTTGAGACTACATTCTCTCCTTTCATGAAGCCACATCAAACTCTCATTTCGTTAAGCCATATGTCTTCTTAAAGTATGACATGTGTCATGAGTTTCATTATAAATTCCTTCATAATAATTTCAATACTATAAAGTATAAACTAAAATGTAAGAGTAATAAATTTTACACAAATATCAAATTACTTATCCTCATCTTACCTTCTTAGCTTTTTGATTTCAGTTTAATTATGATGTGGTATAGAGGCAAAACTTTTTTTTGAACACATATCGAAACTCTGTACTTGTCATAAAAAATATAGAAATTCAAAAAATAGATTTTTTTTTTGGATAATATGAAAACTTATATACTAAATTTACAACTACAATTGACTAGTTTGCTAAATCCTCCAATATAAATATACAATGAATTAAGTTCAAAGAACAAAAACTTAAATTCAACATCAAAACTATGTGAAGTCTTCAAAATAAATAACATCAAATGTGAAATCTAACATTCAAAATGTGAAAGGTTTAATAGCTTTTTTGGTCCCTTACTTATCACGATTTTGCACTTTTGGTCCCCGATAAAACAATTAGCATTTTTGGTCCTCCACATTACTTATTTATTTGCAAAAATGATTCATATTTGGACTAAAACGGCAAAAGTGTGTAAATGTGAGGGACTAACTTTACTAATTTTTTTCTAGAGGGACCAAATGTGTAAAATTGTGATAAGTGGGGGGACCAAAAGAGCTATTAAGCCAATATGAAAATAGGCTGGAATAGAGTGAGTAAGACATTTTACCTTTGATTTTTGAATAACTAAGAGTTTTTTTTACTAAAAAGAGTTTCCTATTTCCCATAGAGGATTGAGTTTGGATCCTTTACTATTTTCTATTAGTTTTTTAGTAATTGTTTTTGTATTGAGGATATTCTAAAATACATAGATGAGGACCTGGAGAGACACAAAGTAGGATCATCATTCTCATACCCAAGTTTATATCGGGAAGAATTTTTACCTCTATCCCAATTCCAATAAGAACAAATTCTTCAAAATTAGGGTCATAACAAGGTAATTCTCATGGGGTTCTCCATTGTCGGATGATGAGAATTGTCACCCCTACGTTGTACATTGTATGGTTATTAAACTCATTTGTTAATTAATTATTCAAATAAGATTTTTTTACTTTTTTCAATTTCAGTAAATATAAACTTAAATTTTTATAATTCCTGTTTTTAATATAATTTTTATTAATTATATCAAACATGACATAAATTTTTACATTTTGATTTTTATCAAAACTAAAATAAAACATTTTTATTTATTTTTACATAGTTATAGATTTCAAAACTACGATTATTAGTATAGACAAAAAAATGTTTTATTGTTTTAGTAAACATCGATAGTATGATGCTGCAGACATTGAACTTGATTCCTGTTTTTATGTTTTGCAGTAAAATATGGACTAATTTGTCGTAATACACAAATCTAAGTCATTAGCACGCTACCATAATATGACAAATAAGTGAATAACAAGTAAAAAACTTATTTTGTTTACAGTGAAGCAAGAAAAATATAATTCACAAATTAAAATGACTTCTTTCCAAATTAATTAATTTTAGCATATAAAAATTATAGGCTTAATCCTCAAATTGGTCCCTGTCTTTGTGTCGCCGTCTGATCTAAGTCCCTCACCGGAAAAATTTGTGGAAAAGGTCCTCATCAATGCAAAACGTCTAGAGCAGGTCCTCGCCGGAGCCCGAAGCTCCGGCGAGTGATGATTTGGCACGCTGACTGGTTTAATGATGCTGACTTGGCATTAAAAAAAATAAAAAATAAACAACACATCAGAATTTTTATTTTATTTAAAAAAAATTAAAACCAATTGACAAAACTAACCCTAAAACTTAATTAACCAAAACAATTAACAAACTAACCCTAAAATAAAAACAATCTACAGAAGACGGTTCTTCCTCCTTTGAACACAGCCAAGAGCTGCTTGCAGATCAAAAGAAGAGGTTGAGAGAATGTCATTAGCAGCTTCCATCTCAACCTGCGACACCTCCTTCGCCTTGAAACCCTGAGCCAGACTCTCGTTCGAACCCTGCAACCGGCTCACCAATAGCATTCACGGTCAGATCGAAGAGAGGAGGAAGAAATCCAAATCGAAGAGAAGGAGTAAGAAACCCAGATCGAAGAGAGAAGGAAGAAACTCAAATCGAAGGGAGGAGGAAGCAAGACAGATCGAAAAGAAGAAGAGGAAGCTTTGTTTCATACCCATACCAAATCTGTCTTCTACTTCTTCATCTTCTCCTTTGTTCTGGATCTGATTTGTGGGCTCAATATTTGGGTGAGGGTGGATTTCTGTGGTGGGTAGCGGTGGGTTTATGTTGCGGGTTGCGGGTGAGGGTGGGGTGGGGATGGGGGTGGGTTGTGGGTGAGGTGCGGTGGGTTGCGATGGGTTCTGGATGGGGGTGGGTTTTAGGGGTGGGTGGCAGGTGAGGGAGGGATGGGTTCAGAAGCTTTGTTTTGAAAGAGGAGGAGAAGGAGTTGTGTGGTGGCTGTTGCGCTGTGCTTCAGGTTGAGGAAGAAGGAGAAGAAATTGGCAGCCATGAGTTACAATTTTCTATTTTATTTTTTCCCAAACTGATGCATCTCTTCTTGTTCTTTGTAATTGTTCTTTCTTCCAGGCTTAAAAAAAACTAATCGAGTGTTGTTTCTGTAAAATTGGACCAAGTCATGATGAAAAGTTTATTAAATATTGAGTGATTTTCAAACTGACAGTGAAATAATCGTTAAGGCTATTGTCTTTTTAATGTCTTAGGCTAACAATTTGATCACTTTCTAACAAAATGAGGGCATAGCCCGGTTGAAGAAGCTGGAACAATAGGAACAAAGGAAGGAGGTGATGAGGAAGAAGAAGAAACTGGAATAGGAAGATCTCCATGGTTGGTTCTGATTTGAGGATTTTGATTTTGGGTTTATTTTGATTTGGGGAGTTAATTAGATTAGGTTAATTAATTTAGGGTTAGGATTAGAAATAGTTCATTTATGTTAATTACTAAATCTTAATTTAAAAAAAAAATGTCACGTCAGCATCATTAAACCAGTCAGCGTGCCAAATCATCACTCGCCGGCGAGTACCTGCTCCAAACGTTTTGCATTGATGAGGACCTTTTCCACAAATTTTTCCGGTAAGGGACTTAGATCAGACGGCGAGACAAAGACAGGGACTAATTTGAGGATTAAGCCAAAATTATATTGTAAATAATACTGAATGTTCACTACAAAAAAAGTATTTTTTAGTGGCGGTCTTTTTTGCTGTTTGTGGCGGTTTATGACCGCCACTAAACGCTTACGTGGCGGTCAACGTGCCCGCCACCTTCTCGGATGCCACAACCGTATTTGTGGCGGTTTCTACCCGACCGCTGGTTTTTCATGCCACAACAATTCCTGGCGGTTTAAGACCGCCACAAAAGTCGCCACAAACTGTTTTAACAAGGCTTTGGTCCCTCACTTATCACGATTTTGCACTTTTTGTCCCCAATAATAAAATTAGCACTTTTAGTCCTCCACATTGCTTAATGTTTTGCAAAAATGATCCTTTTTGGGACTAAAACGGCAAAAGTGTGTAAATGTAAGGACTAGTTTTGCTAATTTTTTTCTGGAGGGACCAAAATTGTGATAAGTGAGGGACCAAAAGAGCTATTAAGCCTTTTAACAAAACGCATACTATGGGCTGAAATTCTTGTTCTTGTTTGCTTCAACAATTAAATTCTCTCTAAATCATATTACGATCAAAGGAATGCAGGGATATGACAATTAAGTTCTCTACTAAATCACAACATTATTAATTTCAGACACTATCTCTTCTATTTCTTTCCTTCAATTCTCTTTCTCTAGGACCAAATTTTCTAAGTACTAGTTGCATACCCATAACAAAGACCCTGTACCACAGCTAAGGCAAATAGGTCCTACTTTCTATATCTCATTTCCTCAATCACTTTCTTTGAGGTATACATCAACAGGAAATTACTATATATCTTACTATACCCCCTCTTTTTAGTCTTTCTTCTGGTTTTCTCAAGTACTTTCCTTTTCATCCTATATTCTCTTTGACTATAACTAGTTATAAACAGTGCATTTATCTTCGAGGCAGCACCTTACACTCTCTCCAACCATAATCTACCCCCAGCAACCAACCAAAAATCTAGTAGTTTTCATACAAACTATGCAAAATAATTGTAATTACAATTTTTCTCAATCAATATCTCAGATAAAACTAGCTGACACACCATTCAAAATATCTTTCTACAATGGGGTATAATGCACTGCAATTTTCTAAAAGCAACCTGCATTACCTGAGAATGGTATCAAACAAATTAGTTGCTTTCTGTTATTCAGCTGCTGCCACTTCTGCTTCATTTAGGTAGCTGCTGAAACTGAGTTAACTGGTTCCCTTGATGGTCAACAGGGTAGCTCCTGTCCAATATAACATCTAATAGAAGTCTTAAATCACTAGAACAACTAGGAAAAAAAAGCAGTTCTGTTAAAAAGGTTAACTAAGAGTATAAACAGAATCTGCATATCATTGAACCAAATAGTACCAAAAGAGGATATCCGGGAGTTTAATTCAGATCTAAGCCACAAATATGAAAACACAATATATAGATATTATAGACACAAACACACACCTATGAATAAGAACTTGAATCAGAGGCAGAGACTACAGAAAAAAAAAAGATAAAATCATAAAATGACAATAGGTATCAGAGTAGTGTTATCTTGGCTAGAGGAAAGGCTTTGAACCTCATTCCACATCCCTTGTAGTTTTATCAATCATCCTTGTTTTAATAAAGATTCATTATACTAACTGGATCACAAACTCAATATTGCTGATGGCTGGCCACAAAGCTTTCACCTTTATAAGAAAGTTATGATCAGTTAATATTGATTAAAATGAAAGGCAAAATCATTGAGTTAAAAACTGAAATAGGAAGAAAAACAGGTTCAAATTACCAGGATTTTCTAGAATGAGGTCAGGACAAGGAGACACCTACACAGGAAAAGCACCTTGAAAGTATCAAACTGTAGAGTACTTTATGTTCCAGTAGGAAGCAATTGCCAATCACTTTCAATTCATCTTTAATTACAAATATAAAATAAAATAAAAATTTTAATTGAACTTGAAATGCTCAAAAAGTCAAAATAAATAACTAAGTTGTCCTCCACACATATTCAGGAAACTTCCAAGATGTTACACTATCACAAACCAGAGTATGCATCATATGGAAAGTATATTGTAAGGCATAGTAGTTATTTAAGCTCACCATGAAATAAAGGAATTGAAAGAGAGATTGTGCAGGTAGTGCTGCACAGGACAAAATAAAGAGACATAAGAGAAGGATAAAGTAGATTCAACTGGCAGAGAAAGATATGAGAATTCATAACTAGTTATTACATAGAAAGATAGAATCAAACAAGCACTATTATGCCAGTCTGTGAAAGCAACTATTGTTGTCTGATGCAGAAGCACATAGGACATGGAAAAAAATGTTGAATGATCCTCACATAGCAATATTGGTTAGAACTTACAGGTAGCATTGCAGACTTGGCACTCACAAGTCACAACAAGTACTCAAAAGTCCCAAAGGATAGAATACAACATTCAATTTGTCCAGAAGTGAAATTAGAGTTCAATGCTTACTTGCACATAACACCACCATCCATACTTGGTATATTTTATTAGCATCTTGTAAATCATAGCTCAGTTCCACAATGGATTTCATGATTATCACATACTTAATTATGGCAGGAATTTCTACTTACCTTTATGACAAGCATGTCAAGCATACTGTTTAATGAAGATTGATCCATGCTGGGTAGAAATTGTTCTTCACTTAGAATAGATAAAATCCTTAAAGCAAGTTATGAGGTAATCAACTCCCTTCCATGCTGCCCAAAACTCTGAAAGACAAGAAATCATCTATCAAAAACACCAGAATAACCAATTTGAGATAACTATCCACTACAAGCTTAATTATAGTTTTCTCTAAAAGAACACCCCACTGCAAATTTCCTATTATATTATAACAATTTCTTCCCTTGTTGGCATTCAACTCTTGAAGGAGAATCTAGTAGATAATATACAAATATTTGCATTATTAAGGATCTTCTCACATGAAAGTTTGCCACCAAAACCAATTGATATATACTAAACTTACAAGAAGGATCCAGAGCTTTGATCTTCCATCAAATTGTCACTGCAGAATTCCACAAAAATGCTTCAACTAAAATAATCATGTTATACAAAAAGAATTAACCTGCCAAATAGCTTAAAAATCATGGCTTCATCAAGTTCAGTGCTTCATCAAGTTCAGTGCTTCATCAACTCACAATTCAAACATTGCATAGACCGTGACAATTGATAAATTCAGTCAGTAGCAGAGGCAAAATAAGGAACAAATCAATTCCTACACAATTCAAGGAAA
This sequence comes from Lotus japonicus, assembly GCF_012489685.1. Classification (NCBI taxonomy): domain Eukaryota; kingdom Viridiplantae; phylum Streptophyta; class Magnoliopsida; order Fabales; family Fabaceae; genus Lotus; species Lotus japonicus. The sequence continues at coordinate 77,514,541 of NC_080043.1, forward strand.
ACTATCGATTAAGAAAGTGTTCTTCAGATTGATTCAACTAAATAGTAACCGAAATTTAACAGTGATATGAAACGTGGTAACATGTTAATCTAGAAAAAACAACAAAACCCTAATATGTTAATTAGCATAGCAAACAAAGAAACAGAGAGTGAAGAAACAAAATACGAACGACGATTGAACTAGGGTATCTGATTTTGAGAAAACCCTAACTTCCTCTTCGAACTCCTTGCACCGCCGTCGCCGCCGCCGCCGCCACCGCCTCGCTCGATGGAACTGAGAGGGAAGCCATCGATGGATGAAGGGACCACAGGTGGAGATTCAGAGAAGGAGAAGAATCGCGAATGGTGAAGATGAAAATCGCGTGGTAGCAGCGTTGAAAACATTTCTCATTCAAAAGCCTAATAAATTTAAATTTAAATTATTCAAAAACAATTGGAAATAGTGGCGGTCTAAGTAAGACCGCCACAAACTGCATGCCACTAAAATTAACTTTTTTTGTAGTGGTTATTTGCAAAAATAAGATTTAGGAGTGAACCAATTTTTAATATAGTCCATTATACAACTGAAAAAAACATACTTTTATAAATTTTTTGATTGAGACTAAAATTTGTTTATTAGATAAGACAAATTGAATTAATGGAACTACATGCAAGGGTTACTAGTAGCTGGGACAAGAAATTCTTGTCATTCTCAACGTTAATAACATAGCGACTGATATTAGTGACAGTAACTATTTTCTGCGGTTTCCTCAACAGAGTTGAATATAAAACATTTGGATTTGGATAGATATAGCCGGCCTTTTGAAGTGGAAGGCGTGAGTATAGTACTACCTCCGGTTCTATTTATAAGAAGAAAAAAATCACATAGTTTAAGAAATGTAGTTTAATTAGTTAAAATGCATTAAATTTGTCTTGAATTAAAATAAACTTCTAAAGTTACCATTTGTTATTGGTGTTGGAGAGTATGAATGAGAGAAAATAATTAATGAGACACATTTTACTAGTTAGAATTAATAGGGACATTACTGGAAAAGAATAATTAATGTAGCACAAATTTTCATTTGGTTCTGATAAAAAGATCAAATTTTGACTTAATTGCACTTTTGGTCCCTCACGTTTGCCTTTTGTGCGGTTATCGTCCCTAAAGTAAAAAAATAGCAAAAAACGTCCCTCACTTTGTCAAACGACAGCACTTTAGGTCCTTCACCCCTATTCTGTCCAAATTTTAACGGTTTTTGAAAAAAAAATAAATAAAAAACTTATTTTTTCAATCTTCTTCGTTCACCTTCAGGCTTCAACACCATCAAAACCCAAAACATTGAAACCTAATTTCTGAATCAACTCATTAATCTATTAACATTCATTTAAATCACAACAAAAACATGAAGGATCATGTAAGAGGAACGTAATGCTGGATATGCAATGAGAAGGCTTGATAGAACAAAATTTGGTAGAAAGGGGTGTTAGATTCCAAATCCATGATCCTTATAACCTTCAGTCTTGCTTACTTCATGTCACAGATTTAAAAACAACGATAACCTCTTTCAGGTTCCAGATCCAGGTGGGTGAAGAAGAACCCAATTCTTAGCATCCCTAAAAAACTGAGCAAACCCATGAACCAAGCACCCTTCTCCCCCTAAAATTGAAGAGAAATGGAAAAATGGCAAGTAGAAAAGAGGAAGAACCCGAGGGAAATCGAGGTAAAGAATGGGGTTTTCGATTCAACCATGGTTCTTCTGTGTAGTGCTCACAATCACAAGCGGGAATAGAGTCTAGTTCACTTCTACGCAAATTCAGACCCAATCTCTGTCTCATACTCAGATCTAACCAGTGCCAAAGAGGTGGGGTTGAAGGTGTTGGTGCTGGAGAATGATCTCGATTCATGCTTTTTCTGGTTTGGTGGAGGGGAAAGGATAATGTTTTGGTGGAGAAGGATCTCAATTCATGTGTTTTGCTGGTTTGTTGTAGGGGAAAGGCTAATGTTTTGGTGGCTTGTTGTTGATGATGAGTTTGTTCTTATTTTTTCTGGAAAATAATTGAAGAAGATGAAGAACATCATAAATTTTATGGGTTTTTCATTTTTCTATTTTTTATTAATTTTTTTTCTTCAGAAAACTGTTAAATATTTGACAGAAAACGTTAGTTTTTTGACAGAATAGGGATGAAGGACCAAAAGTGCTGTCGTTTGACAAAGTGAGGGACGTTTTTTGCTATTTTCTTACTTTAGGGACGATAATCGCACAAAAGGCAAATGTGAGGGACCAAAAGTGCAATTAAGCCTAAAAAGTTTTATTCTCTTTGGTTCTTATAAATAGGGGTGCGTTTACTATGGACCACTTTTTTGTGGTCTATAGTTGCACCACCTCCCTTTTGACTTCCCTTTTGACTTGTTATTGCAGGTTTTCCGGTTTTTTTTTTAAAAATAAAAATACATATTTATTAATCATAAAAATTAATTGGGATTAATTTTCTAATCCCTAAATTAAACCCTTCACCCTAAAATCAACAAACCCAACCCAGAAAGCTTGAATCTTTAAAACAAGTTATGCAGATTTTCCGGTGAGATTGGCCGGAGAAGATGGCGGAGCACGGCGGCTCGTGGCGGCAATGTCACAGGAGAATAAAAGGAGTAGAGGGTCTTGTTCCTCTCTCCGTGTAGAGCATGATGGTGGTGGTTTCGTGGCCAACGGAGACCGAAGGACGGAGATATGGCCAGTTGCAGGGCGGAGGCTCGCCGGCGGAGGGTGGCAGAACGGAAAATTTCTTGAGGGGTTTTGTTGCGGACGGTGAGGGGAGTACAGTGGTGGTGTTGGTTTCTCCAAATGGTGAGTGGTTCGCCGGAGATCGGGGATTGAAGATAGCGGCGACTAGGGTTTCGTGGTGGCTTCGTTGCTTCGTGAAGGAGACATGGAGGTAGCGGTGCTCGCGGCTGGAACAGAGGAAAAGGAAGGAGAAGAGTTTGTGGTGGTGGTGGCTTCCTCGTGGCGGCTGGAGGAAGAATCCATGGTGGTTTCTGGTTCCAGTACCTCCTTGGCACTCTGCATCGCTATTCGCTCATCTCTTCCTCACACTTCTTCCTCTTTCTTTTTCTTCTCACCTTTTCTGGTATCATCACGGTAGCAACAAGTCAACACAACGGCTCATGAATACAAAAGTGAAAAAGGATTCCATAATTTGTTTGTGGGTTTGTTTGATAAAATAAAACAATTCGCAGAATGATAGGGGGCTGTATGTTGATATAAAAAAATGAAATGGGTGAAATCAAGCTGAAGGTTCGAGACCAGTTTCTATAATTTAGGGGTGGTTGAGAAGTTCTGTGATTAGAACTGATGAGTGGGTGTATTTTCTAGAACTTGAGATTCGAGACCAGTTCCTCTATTTCTCTCTTCTCCATGGCCTTGCTAGCCACCACCTTGGTTCCTAGCCGCGGCCCTCATCCAAACCCCATAACGTGGTTGTGCATTTTCTGAACATGTTGAATCTGGGTGAATGGGTTTCAATTCATCTAATTAAGGATTAATGTATTTGACCATTTAAGTTAAAAGCTAATTCAATTAACCTAATAATTAATTAAAGATTAAGAAAATATGTTTTTAATTTTTTTTTAAAACCTGTTATTATAGGTCAAAAGGGAGTGGTCTAAGTTTACCCCACCAAAAAGTGGTCCATAATAAATTTTTCCTATAAATAGAATCGGAGGCAATATAAAGGATATTTCTCACGAACCTCAGTAAAATCTTGATTATATATTGGATGGTTAAAATTGCTAATGAAAAATAGAGTTGATTAAAAGAATTAAACAGCTGACATACACATATGACATTGACTGACATCGTTCCGACACATATATTCATAACGTTTTTGAATCGTCATTAACGCGTGTGTTGGAAATGTGTTGATCTTAATTCGTATATTTATGTGTAAAAGTATAAAACTCTCATTTTATTAGTAGTCTTTTTTATAAAATTTTCACAAATTTTGATGAGATTTATGAGTAAATAAATATAGAAACACTTCCTTCTTGTCCCAAGTTGTTAGATGATGTCTTCCATAGTTATTTGACATCGCTCGAAATTGACCGCATAATACTACTATTTTCGTTCCTTATTAATTGTTCACTTTGAAGAAAAATATTTTTCCTATATATATGTCCAGTTAGAGTTTCAAGAGTGCATTTAATGATGTTTTTCTAAGAAATGTCTTTACAAGAACAATAAATTAGGAAAGATAAAATAGATTCTCTTTTTTGTGACAATGAGCTGAAGGGCTCAAACCTAAAAGAAACTAAGCATCAACAACTACAGAAGGGGACCTAGCCTCACCCAAGTCTAAAGCAAGAAACTTATAACACTCCCCAAAGGGAGAATCCAACAAATGGGTACCCAGTGGAAAACGATAACCCACTCCTGCCAGATAGTCACTAGAGAATTAGCCTCACGAGGTGTATGCTGGAAGACTATCGAGCCATGGTCCCGCTGCATACGAAGGATAGAAGCAGCCAAAGACCCAAAAGGGTGAGCATGGACATTCTCTGATGACAGAAGGTGGATCGCCTCTAAAGCATCACTCTCAACTATGACGTGCTGCAGATCCATACTCAAGGCTATCTCCACAGCAGATTGAATTGCTGACAGGTCCACCAAGAAAACATTGTGATACGTCAGGTCACCCATGTTTCTGCAAAAGCCCTTGATCCAATGTCTACGCGAGTCCCGCAACACTCCACCGCAAGACGCCAAAAGGTCTCTCGACAAAGCTCCATCAACGTCAAACTTCGTCCATCCCTCATCTGGTGCAGTCCAGCTGATGAAACGAGGACGTGCTCGACGGCTAACAAAGACGTCCAACGCCGGTTCGGGAGGAAGAAGCGCATGCACTGCCGACCTGGTCGCAAGATCCTCCGTAGCTAACAACTTGATGAGGGACCAAATGCGTTGTGAGGTTGGTTGAGAGTGATTAAACACTACATCGTTCCGAACACGCTAGATAGCCCAGAGCGTTGTAGAGAAAAATCGAGCCCAATCCAGGCCCTCAGTAAACACATCATCTCCTAGCAAGTTTTTGGTCAACCAATGAAACCAAGCAGTGGTGAAGAAGACTCCATCACCTCTGACTGCCCCCGTGGATAACCAGAACTCGCGAATGACACTGCAATCTCTGAAACTGTGTAAATAATCCTCCAGATTCACGTTGCAGAGGGGTCAGCCATATTGCGCCAGAAACGCTGGGAGTTTGTGAGTACTCCTTTGTTGAGTAACTTCCAGATGAAGACCCGAATGCGCTCAGGTCCCTGAATCCGCCAAACCTCCTTCCAAATACGCTTTGTTGCTCTCACTCCTGAGTGCTCCGTGATGAGGGCGTAAGCTGATTTCACTGAAAAAGTGCTCGAAGCTTCGCCATTCCAGATCAAACGATCTGGACCCTTCCCCAAGTCAGGTGGTGGAGCAGCAAAGATCTCCTAAGTGTACCTGCAAGGAAAAATGTTAGAAAAAAGAAAAGACTTCCACCCACGCCCCTGCTCATGGAAGTAGGCAACGGGGAGCTCCAGAGCTTCGAAGGGGATAGCATTGCCAACGACATGCTGCAGGATATGGCCGCTAGGAAGCCATGGATCAGTCCAAAACTTGGCATAATGCCCGTTCCCTACTTGCCATCGACACCCTGCGACCAACACATTCCAGGTTTTCCTTATTGCCTGCCAAGCGAGGGATTCTCTATTTCGCTGCTGGACGGCTGGTATAGATATATGCCCATTCAAAGAGTTTAAAATACTATGTTTATTTAAAAAGAGTGGATATATATTTACGAAAAAATTTGTTTTCTTTTTTATTTAAAACTAGTCCGATCATTTCATTATTTTACTACCCCCAGAGGGAAAGGTCATTCCTTCCCTTTTTTGCCGGTTGTGGGCGAGGAGGGATTCAAACCCCCGACACCGTGGTTCGTAGCAACGTGCTCTAGATTCTAAAAGTGATGTTTCTCTGCTTTATCTGGTTTATGGTTAAAAGAAAAGGGGGGAAATGGAATGAAAAGAATAAACACAGACAATGTATCAATAGAAAGTAAATCTATTTTAGCGGTAGTTTAAACCGCATCTAAATAGAAATCAATTTTATTCTGAGGCTGAAATATATTATTGTTAAGAATGTGCAATGCGGACCCAATTAATGACTAGTGGGATAAGAATGAGTTGTTGTACCTTTCCATTGGGAAGAACCCAATGTTTCCATCTACCCAAGTCTCTGAAATTCAAAGACTAGACAAATGGTTAGAAAGCACAAACCCAATTAATGTTGCAGAGCAGCTACATTGCCTTTATGATATCTGGACCATTCCATTCATGGACCCTTGATAAATCCAAGAGATCCACCTTCTCCAGGACATTTACATGAGCCATCCAAAAAGTCTAACAACTGGTTGTACAGATGCATTTACAAATTTAACAGTAATCTAAATAAAAACTGTTGGATCATAGATTTAAGTCATTAAGGCATAAATGCATACCGAGAGATGATATCCATGAACTAATTTACTTAAATTAATAAAAAAATAGTTTAATTCATCATTTTCTACCAGGACCATTTGATTTCCTCTAGGTTGAACTTGTCACGAAATATTGGCAATTAATAAGAGTGAATTGCAATTTGCTAACGAGAATAGCTATCCTTAAAAGTGGATTATTATTAACTTAACAACTAAATGAATAATCAAAGGAATTCATACGTTAAGAAAATTTTGTGACTTGCAAGTGAGCTAGACAACCAGGAGTGAAATCAAGGAGAGACTAGAGAGATCCAAAATTTCTTCTTCTAAGTTCTTTTTGCCTACAGAAAAAGAAACAAAAAGATGAGAACTAGAAGGAATTTGAAGAGGGAAGATTACGTGAGAACAATTTGAAACTTAAAAACAAGAAGTGGAAGAGCTAAGTGATGTATAGCCCGGGAAGAAAATCCCAAAACATCAAACAAAAGCAAATTGGAACATGGAGGATGACGCTTTATAACATAATTCCCCAACGCCAAGACATGCACCGCGTGTGTTGGCTAAAAAAACTGTAATGTACCTTTCTTCACCTTGTTATCACCTTCAAGAGGGGTTTTAAATCTTGCTCTTTAGAGGTGAATCCACAACATCTCGAACATGTTTTCATTTAAACCTTGATTAAATAAAGTAAATGCTTGTTCATCCTTTTCTTCATCTTTCCAACAAATTCTCATTTTTATTTAGTGACAAAATATTCTTTTCAAGTTGGGTATAACTTTTCTACACAACCTCCTAAGCACCTTGAGAACCTAAAAATCCATTCAAGTTGCGATAGCAATTATTATAATTCTCTTTGGTAAGAGATGGAATTTGAATAAATTCAAGTCATTGTTTACTATCAACTCACTTAGTGTTTCTCTCAATTCATAAAACCCAGCTCTAATACCTGTTGAAAAAATAAAGTTTAATTAAGTTTTTAGTCCTTAGAACATACTCCATTCCCGTTTTTAGTCGTTGCAAAGAAATTATGTTTTTCATCCCCCAAAATTAGCAGTTTTGTTTTTAGTTATTGACATTAACTTTTTCATCCAACTTTGACGAAAGTCCACATAGACCTGCCATGTGGGATTCTTTTAATAGGCTTACATATATGTTTTCTGTCCTTAGAATAAACCTCATTTTTATTTTTAGTCCTTCTAAAAAATTGAATTTTTCGTCCCTCTAAAATTTAAAAGTTTCCTTTTAGTTCTTGATGTTAAATTTCCATCCAAATGAGATGGAAATCCAACTCAACGCGACACTTATTATTTTAAATTTTTTATTCCACCCAAGCAAGATACCTCACACTTCCCCTCTCCAACCACCTCTCTCCTCCTCCACCACCTCCCTCACCAGTCTCCACCCATCCCCCACCACCCTCCCACCTCCCCCTTCCCGCCTTCACCTTCGCACTTCCCCCACCAGCGCAATCCTCCTCCATCATCTCCTCATCCCTTCCCCCAACCCTTGATTCCCCTTCCCTAAACAACAATGAAGATTCTAACATATTTTTAATAGCTTCAATTGCTTCAACCAAAATCTTGATCTTCAGATTGGGCAGAATCAAGGGCCAACCTTTTTGCCAGCCACTATCAAATCAAGACCCCTCACCAACAAAATTGAGATCCACCATCAGAGCTCAATGGCCTCAACAACCGTGAATCCTACTTCAACCTCCGCAAAAAAAATGGCGTCACTGGATGACATTCTACCAATACTTAACCATCGCCCACTCCTCTCCGGCCCAATTATCCATCATCAATCACTATTCTCCAGCCACCATGTGAACCACTAACATTCATAGACCTTTAATACTTCAACCAATCAATGATAGAAATGGTAAAAAAATCAACTTCGAATATTCACCCGCGCTTTTAAAACCCTTCACTGATCAAATCCTACAAATGAAACTGGTAATTTTGAAAGAATAAAAACACAACAAAAAATTGCAAGGACTAGAAACAAAAATCAAGCTAAAAATAAAAGATGGAGAACATAGAAAATGATAAATTCTATTATTTTGTCTCACTTCCATAAGACAGTACTCCATTTATAATAGAGTAATCAGAAACCAATACATAACACATCAATTAAAATACTAAATAAGCACCAAAGAAATTGACAAAGCTAAGAAGTTATAAAACTAAACATAATAGATAACCCTTAAAACAATACAATGCACCATAGTAAATCATGAACTTTCATTCATTTTGTAACCATGGTGGAACCTTTATTTTCCAATTAAATCAAAACTTCATTTCTAACACATTGTGCATCAAGCATCGGCCCAGAAAATTTCCATTTCACCCCAATCATTTTCTGGAACTTCCAAAGCCTTCCAAACAGCCTTAGAAGCATCAACTATATTGTTCCGACATGGAGGCTGGAAACCATGCTCACCATCACAGCCATCAGTTGAGTCACACTCATCAACAACCATGGCCTTGACCCTTCTTCCATTTCCAAAGATGGTGATTTTTTTAAGACACCGTTTTCTATGATTGAACCATCCAGTTGACAGTGCTACAACAGGAGTGTTGTCTGAGTGAAACTTGTTGTCACATGCTGATGGTCCACCTCCATCCCCACCTTTCGCAAAGCTATTCAGTGTTAGTGTTGCCTTTGTGTGGTGAGATACCTGTGGGGAACACTTGAATGTGGTGTAAAAATGGCCTGGTTTGCAACACTCACCGCAATGTTTAGGAAGATGTTTTTTTGCCCTTAACCTTCCCCTGGGTTTGCAGGTGGCAGCAGCTTCAGTGCTAAGCCAGAAGGTTGCTACAATAATAATTAGAAGTAAGAGAATTGTTTGAAAATAATTTGGACAAATTTTTAGAGTCTTCATGTCTTTTGATTTCTTGTGTCTCTCAATGATGATGATGTGTGAAACAGAGTCTACCCACCAGAGTATTTATAGAGATACTAAGCTCAAGCTCAAAAGACATAACCCGATTGCCAAATAAGACATTAAAACATATTTAATTTTAAATTACACTCCAATACCATGAAAAGATGACAAATACAAAATTAAATTTCATCTACCCACCAGAGTAATTTGTCAGCTACCATTGAGAAGCATTAATCATGACAAATATAATAAGTTAAGATTACTATGAAACTTTCAAAAAAAAAAGATTACTATACATTATTAGGATAATTAATGCTGATTATATGTCAACAAGATTTTTTATTTTTTTTGAAATATATTACTCTTCCGTTCCAAAATTATTGTAGTTTAAGGTTATGCACAAAGTTTAAGAGTTTATTAATTGATGTTATAATTTGATTGAAACACCCTTATGAGTTATATGAAAGAGAGACTAGAAATCATTGGTCAACTAATTGGTGAGAATTGTGATTGGTGGAAATAAGATGTGGTACTTAGAAGATAAAATATTTAATGAGTGCATGAATGAAAAAGAACGAGATAAAGTGCTTTGGATATGTAAAATAACAATGGTTTTGGAAACAAAAAATTTAAAACTACAACAGTTTTGGAACGGAGGGAGTATATGTCAACAAGTAAACCTGTGTATTAACGGGCATTCTTGTGAGATATAAAAATTCAATTTTTTTTTAAAACTAATCCAATTTATAGATAATAAATTTATGATAATTGTATAATTAAAGATTATTTATGGTATTGGTTAGAGATGGAAATAACCAGGTCTTTCGCGGAAGCTTGTGGCCTATCCTACATCATGCGTGTGTGTGACTAAATTAATAAATAAACAAGATTAAAAGATTTTCAAAAACTTATTTACTTAAAAAGATCAGACTCAGATCACTCGAAAAGTATTTTAAACACAAAATGACAGGCTATTTAAATAAATACAATTCATGTAAATTCATCAATTTATTATTATTGTTGTTGCATGATTTTTATTGTATTATTTTAAAATTATATATTTATCTTCTTATTTATAAATTTAAGCATGTTGATCTATATAATAATATATCTATTTTAAGCATGTTTCCTCATTTTTTATATATTTTTTCTCCTTTCGAAAAAAAAAATATATCTATTTAGAAATAAATCTATCACATTTTTAAATACTTGTAGGATTTTGAATAAGATTTTAGGTCTTTGAAAGCATAACACAACACTACCTATTTTCACCCTACAATACCTATAATTTGTTGCTTTTTTTTTTAAATATTCTATTTCCTCTTTCATTCATAAATTAAATAGAGTCATGACCTTAAAATAATATAAATATATGAGGTATAGTGGACCCAGTCATAAGTAAAATAAGCAACCGTGGTTGGAGCAAATTCTGCTTGGATATGTAGCAGTTTGGGTCCACTAGAATAGTGTTTAAGCAACCCAACTAGCAACCCTGCATTGGAGATGCTCTTATAGAAATGAAAAGTATAAATAATGTGGTGTTGTGGGACTAGATGTATATAGTGTTAAGAACTCAAATTTAAGAACTTGTGATTGGAGTGAAATGTGCATAAGTTACTTATGAGTTGCTTAGAGCATCTCCAATGCAAGGTTCTTAGTTCTTATTTTTTAGTTAAGAACTAAGAACTGAGTTTTTGACCATTGGAGGTGCTGACATGGAGTTCTTAATTCTTAAAAATAAGAACTCAGTTCTTATATAAGAAGTTTTACTTTTTGAGTTCTTAGCATAAAAAGTTATTTTTTCTCTCTCATCCAAATTACTTTATTACTTTATGAATTTTGTTTTATTACTTTATGAAAATAAAAAGTATGAATAATGTGGTGGGTGGGACCAAATGAATAGTATTAAGAATTAAGAACTAAGAACTCATGGTTGGAGCAAAATTGCTTGAGAGTTGCTTAAGCACATGTGGCAATACGGGCCCACATGAATAGTGCTAAGAACTAAGAATTAAGAGCTAGCATTGGAGATGCTCTTAGAGCCCAAGTGGCACTTCGGGCCCACGTGAGCAGTGTTAAGACCTAAAAGTTAAGATGCTAGGGATGGAGATGCTCCTAGTACATATTCTATGGATTACAATTTTAAACCATTTGTTTTTGCGATAAGTATCTCCACGATCAGCAGTATGAAACAAATCTTCTCGAGATTCCGAGATCACGTTACGTTTGTAGGTCTCTTCTTACAAATCTTTTTCTGTACACAGTGCTTAGGAATTAAACTCTCAATTAAATGGCGGCGGAGCTTCTTGGAGATTAAGGGAAATTTTTCAGAAAGAGTATTATATATAGCATAGGCTTTGTCCACTATAGATGAAAAATATGGTTCACAAATTAAAAATTAAGAAACTCTTTTAACTTGAGCAAACATTTACATATTACTTTATCTTTCATCCAAATTACATTTACATTCTCTTCATATTTTCCTTTCTTTTCTAACAATTCGCTCATAGTAGTTCTATTCGGCTCAAACACGATTAATGCATGTCGTTCAAAACAAAAACAAAAAATATATAATGATTTACCAAGATGTAAATGGGTGATTCAAGAGGGCCGCATAAAAGATCCAAGCTTGCAGATTCACCCAAGGAGAATCCTAAATATCTGCAGGCCAATGATTTTTCTAGAAACAGTACAATTACCCAAATGAGATCTTTTACATTATATATTGAGTTATTCAAACTGTGGTCTTTTAATCCCCTAATTTCCTCAACATTGCTAGTAGTTTTCAAGAGTAGGAGTTGAAAACTACCAGTTTTTAGTAAACATCGATTGTATGATCATGACATTGTAGAATAAATATGGATCAATTTGTCGGCATACGGCGCAGATATGATGGTCATAAGCAATATATGGTACCATAATTAATATGACAATATCACAAGTCATGATCAGCGAATTAAATTTTGATTAATGTGTTTAAACTAATGAGTAAAAGTAGCTTGGACTAGGAATTTTTGTCTTTGATCTAAACGTTAATAACACAGCCAATGATGCTACTAAATAACTTTTAGCTGTTTCCTCAACAAAGTTGAATGCACAAGCTTTGGAATTGAATTGTTTTAAACAAAATTGTTACTAACAATCACTTTTGACATTTTCTTTTCAGCACTATTTAATTGAATAGTTAAAATTCATGCGAATTTCATTAAATTATGAGTCTCATTTCTAATTTAGTGAGACTTAATTACTTGAATTTTAGCTAATAAATAAGAGATTAAATAAAGTTAAAATATGTGTTGCTAGTCCTTCTCTAATTATAATATACCTATAAGTGTATTAGAACTAGCTAGAAATGTATACTTCTTATGTTGGAAATGATATATTAGTTTATTGGAATGGCCTACATATATGTAAATAACAAACACTTACTTCCTAGGACGTGGTCAAATAAACTTGCGAGGGAGCGCAAACTTTGACAACTTAGTCTACCAAAAAAGTACTCATAGGATACTCGTCAAAGGTGTTAGTCTACCGATAAACTTGCAAGGGAAGGCAAAGTCTCATTTCAACTTTTTTCTACGAATCTCGTCAAAGTTGTTAGTCGCTCGGTTAACAGTTGTACCTCCTTGGTAGTTTTAGGACTTTGCATTTCCAAAACTGCCTTGCATTTATCTGAGCTCCAAAAGATCATTTCAGAGGATTTAACCTTATGTTGTACCTCCTAAGAAGATAAAAATTGATCATCATGTATGCTACGTCTAATGGTTGAACTCTTCAGAATCATGTTGTCTATATAGAATTCCCAATTTTCTCATACCATTCCCTAGAAAACCTATGTCATCATCCTTCGATAAGTCTCGCCAACAGTTTTAAATTTGAGCAGGAGGATTTTCTCCATCTCTAGTGGTGGTGCACATGGCAGGGGAGATACTGGTAAAGATTCTTTGACGCTTAATTAGTGTATAAGTAAGGAGAGAAACTAAGTCTCAGAACCAGTAGTATTACATTACACGTGAATTATTTTCCTCGAACCAATAGTATCTGCACAAGTATTGAAACTGAACACTTGAAGTGTGGGATGCTGCAATAGTCACTTTCCTATCAATCCCCTTGACACAGAAAACTCGTTTAATGAGACATGCATTATATCTAAAACTAGCTAGGAAAGTAACGTAACATTGTGTCTCGTTCAAATAAACACCACGCCACGCCACTAGAAAACAAAACAACTACGCTATGCATCATAAAACAGCAACAATTGTATTATAGATAGCGTCAGGTGACGTTAGGTATATTAATAATTAATAAAACACAGAAAATTTGAATCAATCAAGAAATAAATGAAAACAAAGGTTTGAACTCTTCAGCACTAGTAGATGGTGGATGCAATTGCTCTGTTTTGATTTGTGATCCTTTGAGTGTAACACATTTACTCTACTCGCAACTTTGGTTAATTGAACTTGTAAAGGATATGGAATTTGGATTAAAATCAGCTGTCATATTTTTTTTTGGGTTAATCCTCTAATTGGTCCCTGTGGTTGTGTGGCTGTCTGAAATTAGTCCCTCCCGTAAAATCTAAGTCCTCGTGTTTGAAAAAGTGTGTGTAGCAGGTCCTCGCCGGAGGGACTAATTTCCACACACTTTCCAAACACGAGGACTTAGATTTTACGGGAGGGACTAATTTCAGACGGCCACACAACCACAGGGACCAATTAGAGGATTAACCCTTTTTTTTGTCCTTTTAAACCTATTGAGAAACAATGTTATGTTTAGATATCTATTGACACGATATAAAACAAACGTTAGAAGAGACTTCAATTAAGAATTGAATCGAACTCTTTGTAAATTGGGATAAAAGTTCATATATGTTGAAACTCTTCTTTTGGATACCCTTGGCACTAGAACAAACGGTCGTTAGCAAACACTTCAAAACAAAAAGTGAACGACTTTTGAACGAAGATAAAAGTCTGCTAATGTTGCATACAACTAGTATCTAAACATACAACAAGTCATACTTATTTCAGCTAAGCAATGGACTTCAAATGAGAGGACCATTTTAAAAGGGACAATGTGAGGCATAAGAGAGAATGTCAATGTTACATTGGAATTGAGCAGGGTAACTCACTTCCTATTGTGTCATTGGATTCCAGAACACAATTCAGTGACAAAGAAAATAACAGATCATATCACATGATATATGCCCTTAAACCACAAAACAACTACCTTATTGTAAATTTCTTCCAAATAGGATATAAACAGTACTTAATCAAGAAAATGAAATCATCAAATTAAAAATTCCTGAAAGCTACAAAAATAGTAGGACAACCCCCTAAAGTCAATCATGGCTCTAGGTAACATTTATCAAATTCCAAAAGTCAGCTCACTTCTACACTACTGTTGGTACTTCCCATTCTGTCATCACTCATTCACTACTACATTAAAATTAGATGAGGGACCATGAGCCTGAAATAGAAATCCAGTACTACTACTGGTGAATGCTAAATAAATTGTCACCCGCGCATTAAATCAATGTCGATATGGGAATTACGCATATCCAATGTACGCGATGCAGGCCAAGGGCTGGGAGATGAGATTGCAGTCAGATTCTGGTTTGGGGAAATGCTATTCACTGCGACTGGATTATGAACTGCCTGATGATCTGACTCCATAGAAACTTCTGCACCTTCTGAATCTTCATTTTTCTTGTTCTTCGTCTTTGATCCACCCCAAATGAAGCTCCCAACTATCACCTGTAGTTTTAAGTTATAACCGATCAAATCTCGCCATCCAAAATAAAACTAGTTTCGAGCCACGGGTGCAAATAACCATAAAAGTATCAAATTTCACAAGTTTCTGATTTTGATGTGAGAATGGTGGCAGCAGTTAAAGAGCAATTACCTGAACCAGACTTGCTGCAATAAGCACTCCACCAACTCCTCCACCGATGACACGACCATCAGGACTTGCAAGGGAAACACTTAATCCACCAGTTCGATTGCGGGAGCCACCACCACCATCAGCAAGCAAGTAAGAGCCTGATAGGCACAATATCTCAAAACGCCCCTATCGAGGCCAAGTCCACCCAAAATTAGATATAACGACACACAAATAACCTTAACATGATAAAGAGAATTATGAAGGACAGGAAAAAGAAACAAACCAAAGCAAACGAATCTGATTTTACATGCACCTGAGGCTCAGACATGAAACAAGCTTAAAGCAACCACAACAGTTATAATTTTTAAAAACATTGTTTGCATAAACACCCCTGCACCAATTGAATTCTTAAGCTAAGCCATTCTCCTCAAATAACAGAAAAATCTTTGTAATCAGTAACCCATACTACCTTCATAAAGGACTGACATATCATTTTGTTCATGCATTATGCAAAAACAAATGTGGCTATATGTAATCTAACAAACCTCATTAGTTATAAACCCTCAGGCATATCGAAACGAAACGTACATACAAAATGCTAAGAAAGTGTCTGATAAAATAATTAACATAATGCTAAGGAAGTTTCAAACCTCATATGTGACACTGCCTCCTGAAGTTGAAGGCTGACGAAGTGTCACAGTAGAGACAGCACCATTGGCTGACAAAATACATATAGCTCTAGGTCCCTGCTGAGAAAATGCCATAATTTTTGTTGCGATGTCCTACACAGAAGAAATGGCACAACTTTTAATAGAGTATTTCTTAACTACTTAAAAATGGCAGAACATATGGCATAAATTCAAGAGGATCATCACCTAAAGCATACATCAAAGAGTTTGTTCTGGAGCATAATTGTATGTCTCAAATTATATCATGTTCAGATGAAGTATCATATCAGATGCTTTTATAGTTACATGAAAAATAAAGCATCATGTCATCAAAAAATAAATATAAGAAAAAAGATGAAATTGACAATTTTATACTTCCCAGATTATTAACTTCCTTATTATCATAGACATCAATTAATCATAGCTTTGTCTTTACCAAGTCAAATTCTTCCTTGAAAGAGAAAATGGTATACATGATATTCGCATAAATTAAATTAAATTTTTCAAAGCCAACCAAGAAAATAGAAAGATTGCTACAAATTGTTTACGAAAAATGTGGCATACTTCTCCAATTGCAATGGTGATGACATGAGGAGTGAAACCCATCCCGGCTGAACCAGACGTCACCACACCTGGCATTAACCATTCAAAACATCAAACACAAATCTATATACACATTTAAACCAAATTGATATTAAGCAATCCCGTACGATGAATCAGCCTTTAGAGAAAGAAGCAAGTAGGTCCTTATTATAGTAATTTGAATAGTTTAGAGAGTGCAGATAACTTCAGACAATGAAACAATTTCTGACTATGACAACCGAGAAGCTTTCAGCTACTAAAATAAATAATTTTGAGGGCGAGCCTCAGCGCAACGGTAAGGTTGCTGCTACGTGACTTTGCGTTTGCGGTCACAAGTTCGAGCAAGGTAGGACTACCTACATTAGATCTCCAAAGTGGGTCTGGCCCCTCCCTGGACCTTGCGCATAGCGGGAGCTTTATAACACAAAATTTTCCCTTGTGAAAAATAAATGATTTAATGACAAAAAAAATAGCGTGTGTCAAGAGTTCCAACACTCTCATAATTTGATATAAATAAATTGTAGAAGTACAATAATCTCATTGGTTTGCCTAACTTACCTAGGATGGGGTTATTTAACCTCATTTGGTAAGTTAGACAACTCTTAATCTCAATGAGCCCAAACTTTAGAAAGCTCAACCACTTCTGCATACAAGCCAATCTATCTTGTAATTAGCAAAATTTGAGTACAAAGAAAGTAATAATTTATAAATATTTATATAAATATATATTGGGATATAAATGTCATTATTAATTCAGTTCATTTTTTATTAGATTACCAGCATGAATTAATAAACAAACCTTAACTCAGAAGATATGCAAACGCAGATATATGTTCACAAAACAAGCAGCATCTCAAGTTCAAATCAGAGTTACTTTTCTTTTATTGAACAAGCAACAAAGTAAAATTTTGAACTGAGATTTACCTAGAGAAGCCAATTGCTGTTTTTTCCCGGACCCTGGGGGGCGCCCTCTACCCCGTTTCTGGCCTTGTGTAAGGGTTCCAGGATGAGTAGCTGGTGTTGGAGTCAATGCCAATGACACAGTTCCATCAGACCCATATTTTCTAGGTCTTCCTCTCTTCCTTTTGGCAGGTTCCCCAGAAGGAGCCCCCACATTGACACATTGAGACGAAATTCCTGAAGATTCTAATGGCAATGTGGATCCAATGGCACCACCTCCGATGTTTGATTGAAATGATAGATTAGGATTATTCGACAGTGGACGAATACTCGATGAATTATGCAATTCTGGTTGAGGTTGGTTTCCAGCACCACCAGGCATTCCTCTCTGCATATAGTAAGACGCCATTTGGTCCCCTCGATCCATGCATTTACTTCAAATTCCTTTACAATCTTTCACAATAAAATTCTGAGGAAATATTCAATACTCCCAAGTTTACCACCTAGCTCTGTTCACATATGAAGTCAGTGACAAATTTGGGGGGGAGAAAAATGGACTAATCAGAAAACCAGAAAATCAATGAAATCCAATGTGCAGTCCCTAACAACAGAGTCAAGAAGTGTGTAAACTATATAAACAATAACTGTAGTTTGAGAAGAACAATCACAAGTCCTTCAAATCAGCAATTGAAGTTTCCCACATATATGCATATGAAGGTATGATATCTATATGTGCAGAAGCAAAAGAAAAAGGACCCAAGACTTAATTAAAGGCACACAGACATGCAGAACACAAGAAAAGATCAATGACAATAATGGAAAGGCTAGCCAGAAGTTAATCTACACAAAAAAGGGAAGACCAATTAAAAATAGAAACAACCAAAAGGCTTCACATTGAAGTTAAAGATCAGGTGAAATGTAACAGGTCATTTCTCACCAACTCATGATAAAACCTTAAACATCAAGCAAATTCCAAGGTAACCCCATACCATTTAAATAAACTCACCCCTGAATCTAATGCCATCACCCAGAAAACTCAAAAACCCAAGCTAAATTTCATTTTTTTAAAGTAGAATCATATACTTCAAGTCTATATCAGTATCAAATTCAAGTAAAGAGCACAAGATGCCACAGTACAAGCAAACATTTAAAAAACATCACATGGGAAGTTACAACCTTGGTAAATTAAGTGGAGAATAAACAGATTTCAAAGCTCAAACATAAGAAAGCAATAATGCTATGAATGCATCATGAATTTCATATCAAAATGTAGGGAGAAAATACTAACATATTTATTAGGAGAGAAAGTGAATCAAAAGGGTGTGGTTGTGGTGGTGGTGGACATCCTCCATGAAGAAGTGGAAGGTAGTGAGAGTTGAAAAACGTTCAACGGTTTCATGGGGAATTAAAGAGCGGTGGATGACAGACAGAAGTGCTGATGAGATGATAGAGAGAGAAAGAGAAGTGAGTGCAAAGAAAGAAAGAAAGAGAGTCACAGAAAGGAGAACAACAACATTAACTGCATAATGTGAAAAAAGGAAAAACAAGACACGCCTATTGACTAGTGTTGTTAATGTTAACTAACACACACTCTCTCTCTCTCTCTCTCTCTCTCTCTCTCTCTCTCTCTCTCTGTTTGTGTTTGTTGGTGTGTGTCAGCTGCACAAGTCCTTATCGGATTGCATATTATTTTTTTCTGGGGATAAGGGTCTCAGATTTCTTCCTCCTAGTTGGGTTGGGTTGGGTTGGGTTGGGGTGACTAATCATTAATGATGATGAGTGATGCTGTGGAGATGCTGTACTCACATGCATTGCATTTTGCATATTCACATTTACTTACCTCATCTTAGATGTCACTTTTTTATTTACCTATCTTTCTTTTTTCTATTTCTATTTTTTTATCCCACATTTTTTTATTACATTCTGACTATGGTTAGAAAATCGCCGACTATAAGGTGCTGCAAATGGGAAAAAACCATGGGTAAAGAAATATTTCTAACGGCCAGCCAACAGTTATTTTTTTTTGTAGGTAATGAGCTTGTCGCAAAGTTTAACCGACTATTTTCAGAAAGTCGTCGATTATTTGTCGACGGGTTAGACCGTCAGTAAACTTTTTTTTTCCCATTGATTTATAGTTACCTACTTCTACTCCTATGACCCATCCTCTCATTCATAAGTACGAAAACGAATAGCATCACCATTAACGAGAGCAGCATCTCGTTGAGCCTTAAACTCAACAAGCTCCGCTCATATGGTTGTGCACTGTTGTACAATTCCAAAAGTTTGGGGCTCTTGCTAGATAGAGTTTATGTCATAGCACAAGATTGTCTTCTAGCATCTTGTGTGCCATCTCCCGAACCTTGGAGGCGTATGTGCTCATTGAGACTCCGAATGAGATGCTCCATATGGCTTTTGTGTTAGCGAAGCGACGTCAGATATGTAACACACAATATGTCACATGCATCATATATTTGTCCATTGCACTTACCATCTGCTTTCTCAACTCATACTTTTGCAGTAGTGGAGGAGTAAACATCTTCTGACGCTCCTCGTTGAGAGTCATATGAGGTTTGACTCATTTTCTCCTCCAACTCGGTCAGGACAAAATAAAGTTTCATTTTACAGTTATATATAACATAGATATTACAAGTAATTAGATGGATACTTAACTATATTGGCCCAAGTCTTCAGCTCTCTCGACCCAAGTATTGCCCTTCTCCTTGATGTTAGTACACTTGAAGACCTTGTGAAGATGAAACAGACTTCCAAACTCTCTCTTCTAATTAATATAGGACATAATGTATTAAACATATGTACACATATATATCGTGTGAATTTATTAATTTAAAAAATTCAGAAATTAATTATTATTCATTCAACATAGTCAATTATTGAAATAGAACTACATGTGTAAAAGGACCCTCTTTCTCAAAGGCTGTAATTTTTGTGGCCTTTGACGACATTGCCAAAAAGCATGGTTTTAAAACTCGGCTCGGACCGGCCGGTCCGACCGGTTCAATCGGGACTCGGTAGTGTGGCCGGTCCGAGCTAGTAATTGGAACGGATATGCAGTGAACCGGAATAAACCGGACTGACTCGGCCGGGTTGATCATTGAACCGGTGACTCGGCCGGTCCTCGGTTGAACCGGTTTGTCACCCCTTAAGTTTGTTTTCCAGTGATTTTATTTATAAAAAAAGTTATCTAGGCTGGATTTGAGCACGTGACAAGGAAGCATATAGGGGAAACAATCACCACTAAGCCACTATTGTATGTTGTTAAGCATACTGTATGAAAATGTCTATATAATAGCTAAATGTAATGCATAAACAATGAAATAAAAAACATATCGGTATGTTTTTAAGTGAAGAAAACAAATATTAAAATAAATTTTTATTTGGTAATGTTTAAACACTACTTGCTAATATTTTTAAATTTGAAATATCAAGTTATTAATCAATGTTAGCTAGTATTTTTATTTTTTTATAATTTTTAATGTAACTGAGTCAAGTAATCCACCCAGTGACTCACTGGTCCGACCAGTGACTCATTGACTCGGTGCCTCGGCCGAGTCGATGACCGAGCCGAGTTTTAAAACACTGCCAAAAAGAATCATTTGTTATCCAATATGATAGAATGGTGGACCAAGCCATGTCATCAGGCCAAACGATATATGATTATTGGTGCGCGAGTCATAAAGCATGTCGAACAAACGTCTTGTTCACAAATGGTCAAAATTCTTCTTCACCTTCTGATCATGATCAGTGGGTCATCCCACTTTTTCCTACATGTATGTGATTGGATAACATATTATGCATAAGTAACATGTTATGCATTACATTAATGAGAGATTAACGCTTAATAGCAAGCCTGGTGAATCATTGGTTCCTTCTTTACAAAATTATAAGATAAAATTTCATTCTAATATGTGTATGTGATTATAGCTGAAATGGCCCTTGAGGCCACACAATTAGGTTGCGGCCTGCAAATGGAGTCAAGTTATAGGTTAATTAAAATCACCATCATTTAATTACTACATATAAATTAAGTGAGTCAAATTAATATCTTACTCTTTGCCCATCAGACAAGTTATTGAAATTTCCCCGATCATCAAGTGTAACATTATGACCGTACCACATGGATGAGGAGATGACTGATTCCCAAACATTTCTCCAAATATTTTTAGAGCAATGTATACTCATGTCAGTATTATCATGAGTAGAGCCGCAATCTATCAAAGGTGATGATGATGATGGTTGTGGTGTGAAGTAATAACAACACCAATATTGCAGTTCCAAGTGCGAGTCTTCTTCTTCTGCGAAGAAGATTCATGTGCTTTAATATATTTAAATGCTTATCCTTAGTAATAAAAAAGAACACATACATTAATTATTTATTGATTTTTAAATAGTGTCACGGAGACATGACAAGACTTAACATCACTTATTACGTGGAGAATATATATTTTAATTTGTATTTGTATTCAGTTTAACAAGTTACATGTCATTGAAAATTTGTGAGGTTTGGTTCCAGAACCGGCCCAACTTCAAATGAGATCTATTGAGTTGAATTATATCCTTAAAATAATGCGTTGCTAGTAGTTTTTAGAACTTTAAATTTTAAGCATAAAAAAAGGGTATACTACTCTACTCTGTTCGTCATCAAATTTGAGTTTTTTTTAAAGGCTAGCACACTTCTTAGTTTTTACGCTTAAAAATCGTTGTTAAATTTTAAGTGATGTGATGTGAGACGAATATTCGTGGGGAATGTGAAGCAAGGTTGTGCCCGAGCACAAGTTGGCGAACATTCCTACATACTACATAGAATTCAGGTCCTAGATTCCCTCTCAATTGTTAAAAATATCTAATTATTAAATTACTTCATAAGTTTATATTATATCAGTTATTTAATAAATTTGGTTCCAGCAAATATCTTTATAGTAGATAGCCATAAAACTATTTGATATGGATCAAATATTTAATCAAGAGTGACTTAATAAGATAATTGTTGAGTTGACGTAGTGATTCAACACTTTATTTTTAATTTTTGTTAACATAAAAACTCATTATAATCCTATATTACTTGGTGTGCTGACATAGTGACATTATAGATTACTCTCACTGTCACTTTTATTGGGAGAGCAAAAGGCCAAGTGTAGTGAAATCATTCTTGAGTATATCTCAATTTTAAATTTTACTTCCATATATCCTCTTTTTTTCACTTGTTGGATATCTATGAAGATAGAAAGAAATATGAGGAGAAAAAATTATTGGAAGAA
Organism: Lotus japonicus; assembly: GCF_012489685.1. Classification (NCBI taxonomy): domain Eukaryota; kingdom Viridiplantae; phylum Streptophyta; class Magnoliopsida; order Fabales; family Fabaceae; genus Lotus; species Lotus japonicus. Next base: position 77,537,213 of record NC_080043.1, read on the forward strand.
AATTAGGACTTAGTGCAGCTTTTTTAAGGTGCAATTAGCGGATTGAGATATATAAAGGAGATACCAACACATTTTATGATTCTTCGCAAAAGTGAGACGAAAATTGAGGAGTCTGAAGTTTTTCCCACTTTTTTATTTTATTCCTCCTTATATTATATTAAAAAATTATATATTATAATATATATAATAAATTACAACAATATATATATATATGATAAATTCACTCACAATATATATATATATAATAAATATATCCTTCTGCTTTAAAAAAAATATATATATATATATCCACATATATAATATATACAAATATAAAATATATCTATTTATTTATATTATTTTTATATTTGTCGAAATGTGTAATTTTATATAAAAAGTACTCTCTCCGTATTAAAAGAAGTGTTTCATAATAATTGTCTACTAAAAATTTCAAGAGGGCATTAACTGAAGTTTTTCTATACGATACCCCTATGAGAATATTAAACGAGAAAAGATAAAAATATTTTAAAGGATAAAACAGGAAAAAACATAATATTTTAAAATTTAACACTATTATATTTACTGTAATGGGATGTGCTTTATGTGATATGTATTGGGAACAAAAAATTTGTTGTTGTTGATTGATTTAGGTTTGAGTACTCTTTTTCCTTACTAGGTTTTTTTCCATTGGATTTTTCTTAATAAGGTTTTAATGAGGCTCATTCCCTTGGCTTGGCTTGGTTCCCAAGGGGATTTTTGTTTTGGGGGTGTTTTGAACTCATAGCTTTACCTTGAGAGGGGTGTTCTTTTGGAATCTTTTATTCATTCAATACTACCTCCGTTCCTTATTAAATGTCCACTTTGAAGAAAAAAAATTGTTCATATATATCTGTCCACCTAGACCATTTACAATGAGGGTGTTGAATTTCATTTTCAACAGTTGATCCAATGCAATGGGGCTGTTGAATGACCCGTTGAACATTCAACCAATTGAATGTTTTCAACTGGTTGAATGAATAGTAAGTGGGGGCCACTTAATACACTTGGCAAAATCTCATTGATTGTTGTGATTTCCAGATTTTTATCTCATCCTAATTACTTGGGGTCAATTATTTCGTAGTAAATTAATTTTTTTCACCAAAATTCATCATTTTTTTGTCTATAAATAGAGACGTGATTCATTAGATTTGGACACAGAAAAAAAAAACGACATTTTTTCTTCTAGTTTTTCTATTTAGCCTCAAATAAACTCTTGTTTGTAGCTCTAAACATCTTTTTAGTGAAATAGATCCCAACAATAACCCTTTTAACACCAAAAATTATTCCAACTACCCTTTCGATAATTGTTATTAATATATAATCACAAAAAGAAAAACATAAAGGAAAATAAGAATATGAAATAAAAGTGGTGGGGTAGGGTGTTGAATTTTATTAAACAAAACCGTTGTAGTGACTTAAAGTTGAATGTGTGTTGAATTGTTAGGTGGAAGAGAGAGAAGGTGATGTGTAGTGTAAAAAGTGAAAAATGATGGTGTTGAATCTTAAAATCATTGTACATAGTCTTAGAGTTTCAAGAGAACATTAAATGATGTTTTTCCAAGAAATGTCCTTATATAAACAATAAATGAGGAAAGATAAAAATACATTTTAAAGGGTGAAATGGGAAAACAAAGAATACTTTTCATGAAATTTAATGAAATTAATTGCACTCATTAATATTTTTGTTTCTTATCTTCCTAGACAGTTAAATAGGAACTGAGGCAGTAATATTTTTGTTTTCAAATTTTTTTAAATAATTTTAATTGCATTTCTTAATAAGTGTGTTTCTTCTCTTTCTAAATGGTTATTTTGAAACAAATGTAGTATAATGACGTGAGTTGAGCTGATAATGATACTAGTAACCTTTGGTCGAGGAATGTTGTTTTCAGGATAAAGGAGTTGCTGACTAGATATTGGAGTGTTATCTTTAGGCATATTTCTCGTGAGCATAATATTGTTGCAACGTTTTGTCATGCCAAGCTTCACCAGATGGATCTCTTATGCACATTCTTTTATTATTTCTTTTCCGTGCCATAACTTTCTTAGATAGCCTTTTGTCTTGTATTTCAAGTGCAACAAAAAAAAAAATGCATGAAAGAGAATGTCATTAAGATGCTGGTCTAGTGGTAGACGAATTAAATCTCATAATTATAAGGTCAAGTTTAAATCAGGAAAAAAAAACTATGAGGAGGAATTGTCAAATTTTCCCGAACGAAATTACTCATTCCATCCCTAATATATGATCGCTGACATACTTAGGGCTTGTTTGGTATGTTGTATAGTATAAGGCTTGATTGTATTAGGCCTGATAGGATAAGACCTGATAAAATTTTAATACTATACAATGTTTGGTCATGCACTATATAACTTGGTGGCGACAATGGTGGTGTGGTAGTGGTGGTATTGGAAGGTGATGATGGTGGCAATGGTTGCGGCGACGGTGGTAGTTGTGGCGGTAGCGACGATGGTGACAGAGGTGGAGGGTGGTGGCGACAGTGGTGGTGGAGGGTGTTGGTGGTGAAGGGTGGTGGCGGCGATGATGATGGTAGTAGTAGCGGTAGCAGCGATTGTGGTGGTGGTGATGGTGGCAGTGGCGATGGAGGATGATCGCGACAGTGGTGGAGGGTGTTGGTGGTGGACTGGTGGCGGTGGTGGTGAAGGTTGGTGGCGGCAGCAGTGACGGTAGTCATGGCGAGAGCGGCGATTGTGGTGGGTGGTGGCGGTTGGTGGCGACATTGGTGGTGGAGGCAGCGGTGGTGGTGGTAGGGGAGGGTGGTAGTAGTGGTGATAACGATGACGATATCAACGATGGTGGAGCGTGGTGGTGGTGGTGGTGGCGGCGATGGTGGTGGTGGCGGCGGCTATGGTGGTGGTGGTGGCGGCTGTGGCGGTTGTGGCGAAAGCGATGATTAAATATATTCAATTAGTTTATACATCACATTCTTATCATACTTTATCCATCATCTATAGAGTGGATTAAATAATCCATCATTTTGATGTATAGGAGGGAATTGATGTATAAGTCTATACAATACAATGTGAGAACCAAATAATGGATAAGTCCATAATGTATTGTATAAGCTTATACAATCATGTCTAATACGACGTACCAAACGAGCCCTTAATGTCCTTAATATAAGACTCACTACTAAATGTTAGGAAAAGTTTGTTATATTTTCCCATATATATCTTTGTATTTATTTAGTTTTTTCAATTCCTAAATTTTGAGTATCATTAGTAGTTAATTATTTTCCACCCCACCTAATACAATAAAGAGTAAATTTGAAAGAATCATATTTTTTTTTTAAATTAATACATCAATTACATTCATTACATATTTTCTTAATAGGTGTTATTGTGTCTAATTAGACGTAATGAGAAATGAAATTCTGGTTCACGCTTAGGACAAATGTCGAACACAATGTCCCGGACAACGTGCAGGAATTAAGCCACCACGATCAAACAGTAGAAACAAAACAGTAATAACAGTAAATCAATAAAGAAGAACACAGAGAATTGATAATCCAGTTCGGTGCAACATCACCTACATCTGGAGGGTTTCAGTCCGAGAAAGATAATCCACTATTATAGAGAATCAAGTACAAAAAGGTCTTAATTGAACAGCCCATGTTCACAGCTTTTCTACCTATTCCTACCATTGGCTTATTACTTAGGTCTCCCCCTAAGTATGAGAACCTCCTCTCACTTTCTCTCACAATCACTGCCACAATGATTGAACTTACAAACAGTATAAAGATGAAGAGATTACAACTCAACTAATACAAATCAATTTTATGCCATATGATCATCAATTGAGGCAGTAGAGTAGTGTAACAATCACACAATAAGGACTCACAAAACACAACCCTAACACATAGAACACACTCAAGAATATAACTCCAAAACCACACTTGAGCAGCTAGGGTTAAGCCTATATAAATATATAGGTCTTCAGCAACCTTGATCTTCAATGGGCTTGAGTGAGACATAAATATGGAAGAAATCCTCTTTATCAAAGATTTGATCTCAAATATATTTTCTCCACAAACTAAAGCAGCAACAAATCTCTCTTTAGAAGATTTGTTCACATAGTAAAACAATTAGAGTCCACAAAACAAATATGGAACAAATCATGAAAAGATCTTCTTCCACAAATAACAAAACAGAGCCAAATCTTCTTATGTAATTGGCTCACAAGGAATTAATCTTATTTATTGAAATAGATTAATTATCCCAAATACTCAGAAGATATGCACAACTTTGAACGCGCATCATTCCAAATCTTCTGAATAAATTCGTCACATAAAACACACAGCAACCATATGCACAATGTTCTGCCAGATGTCTAGAACATATGGTTGCACAGCAGACAAAGACAATGTTGTTTGTCACACCAAGTTTCACATTCATGCTAACACATATTGTTTAGACAAAATGCAGACAACAAAATACTCAACAAGAAATATTTAAAAATAAAGACGTCCTTCGAGAATACCACAACCTTACTCTCTTCATTTTTATTGACGGTTATATCAAATAATTTTACACTGACACTCAATTATATTATACCAAGTAAGGCGAGCATTTGCATTCGTTTTTAATTTTAAATAAAATAAAAATCTATTTTCTAATTTAAAAAATAATTAAGTCCATGTTTGTGTAAATAAAATTTATACCGATAGTGCACTGACATTTAATATTTCCTCTAATCACTATCATTTTTTCTTAACTCATGAATCAAACTAGTGTTTTTTACCCGTGTGTTACAGGGAATATGCCTATTTATTTGATACATCAATCAATTCCTTGATTATTGAAAATATAATAAACATCAAATGAAATAAAAGAGTCGGAAATGATGACCAAAGTAGACAAAAAGTCTTAAATTGAAACACTTGTTGCAAAGATTGTAATTCGTACAATTGAATAACAAATATAAAGATTGGTTAACCTAATCTCAAATTCTGCAAAAACATATAAGAGGAGATGGTTTAATAATGGCTAATAAACAATAGCTGAGTTAATCTACAGTGAGAAAAAGAGAAAACATTCTTCAATTGCTTCGAATTCGACTCAGCTAGTGTTGGAGTCAATTTCAATTACCAAAGAAAATAAATACCAAATGGAGAAAGGGGAAAATGTTGAGGTTACCATGTTGGAAACAAAGGACGAAGCTGATAAAGGGGAAGGTGTTACGTGGGTAATGAGTTATTCCTCTTTCTGTAGATTCCATAAGATGGAGTTAGAGACGAATTTGGAATTCGATGGCTCACGCGTTGCAGAAGTGAGCAAGGAAGGTAAAAATGATGGAAATTAGGAAGAAGGTCGTCGATTAAATGAGGCAGAGGAAGAGGAATTGCACGGATGAAGCGCGACTTAGGGCTAGCCAAAGGAAAGGGAGAATTCAGGAAAGAAGAGAAGAGAGAGTGTAACACGTGTCTACATAGGAGAAGGTGTCTATTGGAATGCTACGTGAAAATATTCTTTGGAGAATTAACATGTGAGCATAATCAACCTGCTTAAGACACATCATCAAATATATATGATAATAATTGTTCTTTTCTAGTATATATTGATAACTGTGTTTATAAAATTTATAGAGAGAGTGCACCGAACTTAATTAATTCTTTTCTCTAATTGCTAAAAAAATTTCTTAAACTTATTTTAAACCGGATAGAAGCACGTTGTAAAAGAGATGAAAGATGGTGACAAACAAGTTGTGAGTAGTGACTGAAAACGGGTTTGGCTTTGTAGCTCTCACTGACTCAGTCTCAGAAAAATGGCTGACTTTGTTTGCACGTGACTCTTTCTCTTTCTACATTCACTATTACCTGCCCCCACCATATTGTGTCTATCTCACACCACTCAACAAAATATCCATTAAAAGCCAGGATATGCTCACTTTTTTTTCTCCCCCTAGGCCCTAGCCCACCACTTTACCTCATTTACACAGATAAAGATGATTTTGATATTAACTTCAAAAAAAAAAAGAAGATGATTTTGATACTCCAAACACATTCACCATAGTAGATATATGAAGAGATATAGTACTTTCAAAAAAAAAAAAAATGAAGAGATATAGTATGTAATTTATTAGAAGAATAAAATAAAATTTAGTGAAATTAAAATAGAAGAAAAAATTAATGTGTGAATGAATCATAACTTTTCATATTATAACTTGATGCATGAAACAGCATTTAAATATTATATTTACCCTTAGTCATTGTTAATTTTACTGAAAAGTAATTGTAAATTTTACTTAATATCTTACATTTTTGGATTCTTTTACCTTTTTATTTTGGGCCCATTAATAGAAAAAGAATAAAGAAAAAGTAAAGTGGAAATTGATCACAGAAAAAAAAACTGTGAGTGAACAAAACTGAAAAAAATAAAATTTTGGGTATAGAAATCTTACAATAATCATTACAAATGCAATTTGCTTTTAAATGAAATTTAAGATTAGGAATCACTCACATAAGGATTTATGTATAGCATGTTTATAACGTATAAATGTGCTAGTACGAAATTCTATTCAAAAAAATAAAAACACGTGTGAAAAGAATAATAAAAAAGACTAACTACAACATTTTATACTTTTTGCGATACTTTAAAAGTGTAGTTATATATAGACACAAAATATGTTTCTTAAACTTTACCCAGCAATTTTCGTTGGTCTCATGTTCTAGGGTTACTCATTCCCTTTGCAACAGTTTCTTATACTCTATGATAACATTGTAAAAATGTGACCTTCGCTGGAGAGAATAAAATTATGTTGCACTCTTTAAGAGGAACATTTATTTAGTGTTGTGAAAAAATTATGTTGCACTCTTTAAGGCAACATGCACAAACGGGTTCCTGGTTCATTTTAGGCAACACTTTCGTTGCATAAACCAGCAAAAATGATGTAGTGATGGGTAGAGTCTTAAAATATATTTCTATTTGTGAATTTCTTTACAATTTATTTGGTTTTGAAGAGAAAGGAAAAATAGAGAAAAAGAAGATGAGTAGAGAGAAAATGTGAGAAAAAAATAGATTTTGCAAGTGATTTGGTATTATAGAGATAGATGAGAAGAGAGGAGAAATGATAACTCAATTTATCTCTCTTTGTTTACAAACTGTGATGTGTTGAACTTGTCTTTCACTCAACCTTAAATATTGTCCGAGTTCGTTTTTAAACCTGAACTCCTCTTAAACCCGACGAACTGGGGTTTAAAAAAGACTAAAGAACGGATCTTGGTTGACAAAAAGACAAAAATATTAGGGTCCGTTTGGTAGTCAGGATAGGATATCAACAGGATTGGATAAGAGCATGATAGACTCTTATCATATCCTGTGTTTGAGGTGCACATGATAAGGACAGGATATGATAAGGAAAAATGTATCAGATTTATATTTAAATAAAAAATACATTTAAAATTGATCATTCTATTAAATTTAATTTCTTTACATTTTCATGAATGAGTCTATATTTTAAAATAAATAAAATTAATTTAAATTTTATTAATTAGCCTATTTTATTGTTTTGAAGATACCCTATATTTTAAATAAAATTATGCAGTTAGCCGATTGGTTTTCACATAGTTGTGACACGTAATAATTAACAATAAAAGTTAACTAAATTAAGAATACTATTATTTCAAAAGTACTTTATATTTGAATTATAAATTATTATATAAGTAGATAAGTAGTTTTAAATAATAGGAGATAAAAATAAAAAATTAATCTATTAGTATTAAAAAATCAATATTTGTAATCAATGTTTTTCACTTAGTTGTGACACGTGATAAACAATAAAAATTAAATAAATTAAAATATTATTATTTCAAAAATACTTTATATTTAAATTATTATATAAGTAGATAAATAATTTTTAAATAATAGGAGATGAAAATATTAAATTAGTATATTATTATTAATAAATCAATATTTGTAAGTGAGTAGTCTATTTTACTATTTATGAATAATAATTTTATTTATTTTTTATTTTATTTAAATTAATATTTTATATTTATTAATTAATATTATTATAAATTATAAATTATATAATATTAAAATAAATTAATTTGGAGTTAGGATACTGAAAGAAAATATATAACTGGTATCCTATCCTGCTCTATCCTAGCTCCACCCTCAGAATAACTTTTACACATGATTGACAGGATAGGATAGGAGACAAGATAGTGTTATCATATCCTGCTGGCGCAACAAACAACAGATAACAACAGGATATGATTATTATCCTATCATATCCTATCATGTCCTGGTCACCAAACGGGCCCTTAATTTCAATTCTCACCAAAAAGTTATAAATACTTTCCTCTTTTTAAAAAAGACCAATTTTTAATTCTATTAGAGAACTATAATAGAAATTACATAGTTATTAGATTATTTGCACTACTAAACTTTATGATGAGATACATTTCGGGAATTGTTATTCAGACCCCCCCTCCCCCACAGCTATTCAGACCCAAGGAATTTTCTGAAACCCGAAATTACCCCTTTCGAACACACCCTTGTAGTGCGTGTCTATCGCACCTACTCACGGAGCGACGTAGACGCACCTTGAACATGCGTTTCCAACGCATGTTGAAGGTGCGATTAAGTAGTGTCAGAGTTGATGTCCCAGTGTCTGACTATACATAGGAAAGACACATATACGCCCTTAGTGAAGTGCGTTAGTCGCGCCGTTACAAAGTGGGTGATATGATTCGCTCCTTCCGAGTAGCAAAAACCTACAAAATATTAACACATATACGCATCACATATAAATTCAACTTATTTGACATAAACTCACTCATTGGTTATGAAAATACCCTGTATGTGGTAAATTGTTCTGTGTAGTCCACTGCAATTACACATCATGTCGATCTTCTACATTGGCTAATTGCCTTTCTTGTGGCATGTCCACTTCATATGACTCAGGGAGACTCATCCTGAAATGCAAAACAAAAATTGTAAATTGTTTACTGTTTCTGTTACAGGCCAGAACTGTATTAATCGCACGTTGAACGCGCGTCACCGACGCACTTTATAAGTGCGACAGCGACGCAGTTTAACAATGCGTCGGGATAATAATAACAGATAAACGCACTCTCAGTGTGCGACTTCGTCGCACGTTCAGGGTGCGACCTTGACGCACACAAAGAGTACGGTGCTCACGCTGAATGGAAGTGCGATAAATCTAGATCGGGATTAGAGTGCAGTACCTTCACAGATGACGACGACAACGAGGGAGGAGAAGTCGGGTGAGGACGACGACGGCGGTGGCGACGTTGGTGATGGTGTTGGTTGAGGACGACGGCGACGGTGGCGTGGGTGGTGGAGGCGGTGGCCGGCAACAATGTGGGAAGTTGAGAGTGGGTTTGGAAGTTGAGAGTGGGTTTGGAAGAAGAAAGAGAATGTGGTGAGAGGGGGGTTGGGGGGTTCAACAAAGTATTAGGAAGAAGGTGAGGATGGAGGGAGGGGTATTTTTCAAAATTTTTATTTTCATTAAGGGTATTTTTGACATTTCCCATATTTTTGAGGGTCTAAATAGCTATCGGGGGGGTCTGAATAACAATTCCCATACATTTCTACTATAATATTTCATCATAGATGCACATCAGATAATTGCTAGAGGCTTGAAGCTACTTTTACATGAAATTGTTTGTGTGTGGTGTTAATTTAGGAAAATGTAATCCTCTATGCACAATTACGACAAAGCCAAGTTCTGAAGCTCAAGGGTAAGGAGTGTTCGTGAAGCGGGTCGGAAGGAGTTAGTCTCGTCTCTCACCCGGTCGTAATTATTGATCAGTGTTGACCGGGGATAAAAGGGCAATTGTTGGTGTTATTAAGTAGTTTTTATTTGGTTTTATGGATCTTAATTAATGTTTTTAATTAATTTTATGCATAATTAGTGTTTTGCTTGATTTTTTGGATTTTCTATGATTTTTATTTAATTTATTTCATATTTTTTTAAGAAAAAAATAAAAGAAGCTGAAACACGTGAGGATCTTTAGGTTTTTTTCTCAGCATCCTTTTGAGAGAACTATGGAGACACATTAAGGATCATTGTGGAGCGTTTGGTTCACCTCCTTCCTTGCTTGTAATCATGTTAGTCATGCTTGGTTAGTCTGCGGACCTTAAGTACTTGGGGTTGATAGATTTTTTACCAATTATGCTTTAACATTCTCAGTTTGTGTATGGATTTGAGTTTTTATCAAAAAATCTCTTCCTTTTTATTAAAAATATTTTTGCATATGCATTCAAATTTCATGCAATAAATAAATTTAAATTTTTAAATATTTTAAATTAAAAATAAAGAGATATGATTGAATGTGTGTGCTAAAGTCTTTCATATAAATTCAATCCTGATAAAAATAACTCTTAAAAATGACTTATAAATGGGAGTAATAATTGCTTGTGCGAAAAAATGTTTTATGCACCAAAATAAATAAATCATAATTGCTATATAACTCATTTAAAAAAAAAATTATTGCTTTATAACTTATTAATTAGCTTTAGTTGCTAGTCATGACAATCTTAGTAAGAATGCTTGATTAAAAAAGGGAAGTGAAGCGTATTTTTTAACCAAAAATAAAAATGTCATATCGTATAGAATAAAGAGAAGTTTTTTTTTTTTTAGAATTTATGAATGAATGAAAAAGAGAAGTTATTCTTAATTAGCATGTCAAGTGTTTACCTTTCCAGAATCTTATAAAAAATAAACAATGGAAAGCTGCTTGCACGTGCATTTATCTATGGCCGAGATTGGATATATGGTTTAAAACACAACCCTTGATTTGGCTCACATGGGATCATGAATTAGATTCTTCTCTTCCAGTTCCAGATATGGAATTACTTGAATTCTGAGTTTATAGTTGTTTACACGGATTTTTGGTAAACAAATATCCTCTTAGTTCGACTAAAGGAAGTTTAGATTCGGGGTCCTTTTGAGAAAACGCTTTGCCAAAGTGTAGTGTGTGAACGAGTGTATTCTCGACAACAATAAACAACTCAAATGAAACTGGACTTTATTGAATATGAGTCGATTACAAAACAGTCAAGCAAACTAAAATAGCATGAAAGCAAATTTCGACAAAACAAGCTACACACAAGAACTGGAAATCAACAAACTGAAATGCAGGGAAACTAAAGCGTTGGTTCTGCAACATACTCCTCCATCATCACGTTCTGCTCTCGAAGTCTCATTGATGCGGACGTTTAGAGCTTTTGGTGAATTTTCAGAGTTTTTAGTTGGGAACCTCTTCTCCTGCTGCTGCTTCCTCTATTTATATTGTTCTTTCTGCCCATGTTCTTGGCGGTTTTCCTTGGATGCACGATGGCTTCGTGGGTTTTGAATTTTGGCGCCATACCCCACGTTTAGCCGATGGTCTTCGCGCACGTGACTCTATTACCACGTGGATGGTTCTGAGGCGTGGGCAACCGTTGCTATTCGTGGCATCGTGGGTGTGCGCACGTGCTTGTAGTTGCTTGTTATTCGGTAACTGCCTCTTCCATTAAGATGGTCGAGATTTCTTCATCTTCTGAGTGTGTCGAGTTATGGCTTTTACTAACTTGTCTTTGAGGGACATCGTGTGCTGAGTTGCCGGCTTCGCCCAACCCTTTCTGTCGAGAAACCACTTTTGCACCATGGTGTCGAGAATTGTAGTACTTGTAATTTTGGCTTAACAATTGCCCCCCAAAAATGTTGGTTGTCGACTGCTTTAGCTCAAAGACACCAAGCATTTTTTTTTTATATCGCAGCCGTTCGATTCCAACGATTCAAATGCTTTGTGCTCTCGACCATTCGATCTTCAAGTCCAATCGGCAGCCATAACGTCTGATGACTTCTCTACTAGCTGACAGTTATAGCCTTTTTAGGGCCATGATTTCACCTATGCCAAAAAGCTGAGAGGTGACATGAATTAACTAATAAAATAATCGCTTGGACCCCAAATTTTTATAAATTGCTGCTCAATGCGGCTTGGGTTCCGTTTTCCCTTCTGTTTATAAATACCCTTTTGGTATTCCTTGTTCAAGCTTTACTCTTTCCTCCAACCTGCAACTTCTTCTTCCAGACTTCATCACTTCATCTTCTTCCGTCTTCTCTGAAATACTTACTGCGTCTTTCAATGGCTTCCAATCCTGAGCAAACCATTCCGTTGGCCACTGAGCTTAAGCTGGATGAGTCCAAGCGCGTGCCAATCCCAGAGCCTCCCAATGAAGCAGAGAAGAGAGCTATCTGGAAATCCCAGGTACTCATTCCTTTCTCTGTTAATGGTACTTTACGCGCCATTTTGGGCCCTTTGAAAGTAGTGAAGCATGATAGGCCCAATAGTCTCCCTGAAGAACATGAATCATTTCACCCTAGCGTTAGGGGAGAGGAGCTCATTTTGGCATTTCAACCCTCTTACCGTATGCCATTTCTTTCTGACCCAAAACGAGCCTTTCGTTCCGCCCCTCCTAACCCTTCTGCTAACGACAAGGCCTACCTGAAATGGTTAGATAGGGTTGAGGGAGATAAGAGACAACACTGGAAGGATGTAGGGATTCTCGACTTGATTCAGCTGTCGAGATCTCCAATCTCGTATAACCCTGCTATGCTGCTGAGTGCACTTTATTTCTGGGAGAGGTCCACTAATTGCCTTCATGTTCCCTTTGGTATGATCACCCCCACCCTCTTGGATGTTGCTGCTATCACCGGGTTGTGGCCCATTGGTGATGATTATCACTCTGCACCTGCTCCTGTTAAACCCATCTCGATCCCTACTGACAACGTTTCTTTTAGTCGATTCATTAAGGACCATTATGTCAAGAATGGTGAGGTGTCTGATGCTGAACATGTCGCTTTCTTGTTGTATTGGCTGTCTGCTTATGTCTTTTGCACCAAATCTTTGCGCATACCTGCCAAGCTTTTGCCTTTAGCCAATCTGCTTCACGAGGGTCGACAACTTGCTATGGCTTGGCTCGTCCTTGGCAACCTGTATCAAATGCTGAATGAAGCTGTCGAGGATATCCGGAATACTAAAACCGTCTCTCTGAATGCGGCTGGACCACTTTGGCTGTTTCAACTTTGGTTGAATGCAGTCTTCGAATCTCTTCTGCCGGTACAAGATAATCCTCTAACTGTTTCTAACACCAGGATCGATGCCCATAGGCTCGAGACCCTGACCCCTGCTTATGATGCGTCGAGTTTCGAAGCTGATTTCAGGAAGTACTTTACCATGTTTCTCGAGCTGAAGCACTACCGTTCCAGTTTCTCTCCTTACAGCAAGGCTATTCGTGGCCCTTTCTGGCTGAGGAATTCTTATCCTAATGCCTCTGATTCTGCGTTGCCCAAGGAGCACCACATCATACTTTGGAGGACCTTCTTATCTCCTAGGGTTTTAACTGTGGGCTTTGCTAGCAGTGACTACACTCTATGTGGCTACAACCCTCAATTGGTTTCTCGACAGTTTGGGCTTAGCCAAGTTCTACCCAACACTTTATTTGACAAGAGTCTAGTCCTGTACCCCGGAACTATTAAGAGGGCTTCTGTTTTCGACACGACTGTTCAGTTTTATAACAAGAGACTCCTCAACCTGAGCCCCTTCACTTACGCTCCTTCATATTATGCCACTAATGCTTTCAAAGCCTGGTGGTCTGAGTATTGGGCTCAAATTTCGAAGCCCCTCGTCGATTGTCTGCAATGCATGACAGATGCTTTTCTTTTGCAGAAGCAGGATCCGAAGAAGACCAAAGGTATGCACCTGGCAGAAATTCGATCTTTTCAAGAGTTCTTTGGTGTGGTATATTACCCAACTCTTCGCCTTCGAGATACAGTTGCGAAAGCGGCCCAAGTATTAAGGCAAAAATGGGAACTTAAAGCCAAGAAATCCAAGTTAGCGGTTCCTCCTGGTGAGGAAGGTCTATCTTTTGTTATTCGAAAAACTGGCTTTAGGTTCCCGTCTTTGCCTACGAGTAAGTTTGCATTGGCTTTTCCACCGGTCTTGCCTAAATGGGTTGACCATGTAAACATAAATGTGTTGGCCAATCAGGCTCTACCTCCTCGAAAGCGAGTGACTTGGACTAAGTACCACCTATGGAACTTTCCGTATCATGTGCCCGTCGAAATCTTCAACCACATATCGCTGAACATGCGTATTGGTCAAGGTAATACTTCGACTTGGCCTTGGTTTTCCTGTTTTACTTCTTAATTTTTCTTTTGTTTGCAGCTGAAGTCATTATTCGACCAACTCCTCAAGTTATTTCCCCAGTGGCTCATTCCTCCAAGGACAAGCCAGTCGTGATTGAGGATGATGATGATGACGAGGATGATGATGTCAGTCTTGCTGACAAGCTCAAGGTACTTTCCTCATGCTTTTACCTTTTCCTTTTCGATTTCTTTGGATTATGGGCTGACGTATTTTTCGACAGAGTCGAAAACGGAAACCTAAGCCTGTTGCTTCGGCCAGTCAGAAGAGGGCCAAGGGGGTTGGTGTTTCCACCCCTAGTGGGGCTTCTAAGTTGGCATCTGATGCTCAAACAGAAGTCGATGACAAAGAGGGTGGTGGCGGCGCCGCCATTCAGGTATGTTCTCCATTCTCGAGGGTACCTTGTGACATTTTTAACCCGTGGTTTCCTAATCTGAGTCATCTCTTGTTTGTTTTGTTTCCTTTAGACTGATGTTCATGAGCACTCTACTTCCAATCCTCCATCCCGTGAGAATTCCCCAGCTCCCATTCCTGCAAAATCCAAAACTAAAGGTGTCGAGAAACCTCCCAAGGCTGCATCCTCAGCTAAAAAGACCTCCTCATCTGAGGGAAGGAGGAAGGTCAGGAGCAAATCTCGTCATAAGTCTCCTCGCCGTTCCAGAAGCTCCACCAACTCGAGCCCTTCTAAGGACTCTGCTTGCCAGGTATCTTTATACTTTTCATGTTTTCTCGACTCCTCTAATATGCGTTTTACTTTATCGAAAGGGCATTAACGAGGTTTTTCTTGCAGGAAACTCAGGGTGCAACTTCTCCCATCCGCGAAACAGAGCCTCTTCCAGGCAAGGATGACAGCCCTATGCCTCCTCCAAAATCGACTGCCACTGTGCAACATTCGCCTCAAACCAAGGGTGGCTCTTCATCTCATGTGTCTAGTGAAAAGCTCGACACTTTATTTGAGGAGGACCCGCTGGCAGCTTTGGATAGCTTCCTCGATGGCACCTTGGAATGGGACTCTCCACCCCGTCAAGCCGATGCCACTGCTGAGACTGCTCAATCAAGTGGGGTAGCCAATTCTCAGCAGATCGAGGAGAGTATGGGTCGGCTGAAGGCTATTGTCTTCGCCAATGGGTTTCTCGACCAGATCCAAGCTGATCCTCAAGCGAGCCATGCTGCTAAGGAATTGCTTGTCTTCCTTCTTGGCCAAAAACTCGATTCTCAACAGGCTGCTGCTTTGGCTAACCTTCAATCTTTTTTAGTGGATGCTTCAGCCACCTTTCATCAAGTCAAGGACGTTGGTCAAGCTGTCAGCTTTAAGGAAGCAAAAGTCTCTGCTGGTAAAGCTCAAGTTGCAGCAATGAAAGAGGACTTCAAGAAGTTCACTGCTAGGAAGGTTTTGATCGCAGATGAAATCTCTGAAGTCGACATCAAACTAGAAGAGCTGCATCGAGAGATTACCAAACTGGAGAAAAAGCGAGCTGATTTGGTCGAGGAAGGCCCTGCTGTGAAGGATCAGTTGGATGTGCTTACTAAAGACTCCAAGGCTCTGATCATCTCGACAAAAGAGGTTATCAAGGAATTGGAGATTGATCAGGCTGTGAAGAAGGGTCTCGATGCCAAGATTGCCACCTTTGCTGATTGTTTGAACTCTTTTAAAACCCTGCTGTAGGACTCTTTTTTTTTTTTATTAATATGTAATGATGGCACAATTCTAACCATGGCTATGCCAATTGCGTGTAATATTTCGACAATGGTTTTGGCACCTAAGCCATATAATTTGACGTTTAATTTGCCAAGTCTTTTCAGTTTCCACTACGCATTTATTTTGACGGCTATTCATTTACTGTTGCATCGTTCAAACTTCCTTGCACCCCCTCACATAGTCGTCGCTTTGTTTCTGGGGAATGAACCAATTTATTGCAATCTTATACCACGTTTTCTTGATTCAATGCAAGTCTTTGTTCATTAAAAGCCAAAGCTATTCACGATGGTGGTGGTAATCTGTATGGCCTATAACCATAAGATGAAGAGTTGGCAACTGATTGCCATTAATTAATGCATTCCTTGGTTGTTACCCTATAAATAGAGCGTTTTTGGTTACTTCTTTTCAGTAACTTCTCCAAACTCTCCCTTGTTTCTTTTCCAGAACTCTTTTCCTGCTTTCATAAATCCCTTCAGCCATGGCTAGCCGTCGTGTTCTCAACCAGATCTGGAACTTGGCTTTTGACCAAGACTTATTCTGGGAGTTGCACTCTTTCCTTCCTTTAGCTGAAGAGCTTACGGGGCTCATTAACCAACTTCTTTCGAGGAATATTATTGCCTCGGTAAGAATTCCTCTTTAGGAGTTCTTGAGCCTCCTGCATGAAGCTGTACCTCTATATGAAGAACACCGGGAGCTTACTGCTCGAGTGTTCTTTGCTGAACACCAGATTGACGAGAAGATGGAGGAATTTGAAGAGTTGAAGGTTGCTCTTAGCCAGGCGGACCCCGAGGGGAGTGTGGGAGCTCTGAAAACCTTGGTGGACAAGCTTTCTTCTACTGCCCGTGAAGAGCTGGATATTCGACGGGAGAAATCGCGACTGAAATCCCAACAAGAGGATGTCTTGAGGCGCATAGAGCCTCTTAGGGCCAGATACAATAGTTGTAGGGTCAACCCTCCCTTTTAAAATTCCTTTGCCATAGTTGTAATGCTCTATTCTACTCAATAAAACATTCGCGTTTGGCAATTTATTTTCTTTTACTTTCTTATTCGATGTTTATCTCATGCAATGTTGGCTTATACGTTTTTAAATATTTGCCATTTATCGTCATTTGTCGATTACCTCCTAATTCCTTAATCGAATAAGCGTTGTTTAAAAGTACTTTCTCGACTGTAAAAGGGCCTTCCCAGTTTGGGGCCCACTTTCCATAACGTTTATCTTTTTTATCAATTGGTAAGACGACCTTCCATACGTAATCACCAAGCATAAAAGACTTAGCTCTAACCTTTTTGTTATAAGCTTTAGCAATGCGATCCTTTTGCCTGGTTAAGGTATCCAACACCAATAGTCTTTCTTCGTCGAGATTGACTAATTCGTCAAGCATCATACTCCAATAATCTTCACTTGGAATTTCCTCTTGCCTTTGAATTCTGCACGATTGTAAATATACTTCTGCTGGTAATACCGCTTCTTGACCATATGCTAGTCGAAAAGGCGTTGCTCCGGTAGATTCCTTAGGTGAATTCCTGTAAGCCCAAAGCACTTGGCCTAACGTTTGATGCCAGTTTTTAGGTTTTCGACCAACATGTTTTTTAATCAAGGAGATCAACATTTTGTTGGCCGCTTCGACTTGACCATTCGCTTGAGCATAATAGGGGGTCGAGGTTAGGAGTTTTATACCCCAAGATTCTGCGAATGATGCTACCTTTTGGCCTACAAACACTGTGCCTTGGTCTGTAGTAAGTGACTCAGGTAGCCCAAAGCGGTACACTATGTGATTCTGAATGAACTCGATCACCGTGTCCTGGGTCACATTTTGTAGAGGAATTGCCTCTACCCACTTGGTAAAGTAATCTATAGCCACTATGATGTACTTATGCTGCCTAGAAGAACATGGGTTAATTTCGCCAATTAGGTCTAAAGCCCAACCCCTGAATGGCCAAGGCTTAATGATCGAGTGTAATTCACTTGCTGGCACATGTTGTATCCCCGCGTGTTTCTGACAATCTTGGCACCTCTTGGCATACTCCATACAATCTTTCATAATAGTAGGCCAATACATCCCTTGTCGAAATAGGATCCATTTCATCTTGATTCCTGCCTGGTGGGCACCACATAGCCTGTCGTGAACGGCCGAGATCGCTATGAACGCGTCGTCTTCACTTAAACACTTCAGTAGTGTTCCGTCGACGTTTTTCTTGAATAGCTCGTTTCCCATGATGACATAGCTCATTGCCCTGTATTTTGTCTTTCTATCTGTAGTACCCACAGGATTTTGCAAGTAATCGACAATTGGCTTTCTCCAATCATTAGGTGCCATATTGTCAATGGCCAGGATGTCGAGGTTAGAGGGGTTTAGTTTTTCTTTGACCTCGATAAGCTCTTTTAACCTACATTTATCGACCATATATCCTGACGCGATTTGTGCCAATTCATTGGCTTCTTGATTGTCCATTCTGGAAACGTGACCTAGCCTAGCTTCGTCGAATTTGGCCAACAAATTGCTAGCTTTCGTGTAATACCTAGCTAGATTTTCACTAATGCACTTGTATTCCTTGGTAAGTTGCTTTATTACCAACTCAGAGTCCCCTTTTACGACGACATTCTTTGCCCCAAGGGCTATCAGGATCTCGAGGCCTGATGTTAATGCCTCGTACTCAGCCTCATTGTTTGAGCAGTTACTCTTAATCCTAAACTTGAATTTCGTGGGGATGCCCCTTGGGGATACTATGAACATCCCGATCCCAGTACCATTCTTATGGCTAGAACCGTCGAAAAATAGCTTCCAAGGTTGGATGCCTACGTAAGTTATGATTTCTTGAGGCAAAGTATGGTCTGCCAGGAAGTCAGCAATTGCTTGTCCCTTAACTGCCTTTAGTGGGGCATAAGTTAGTGAATACTCGGTTAGGGCTAAAGCCCATTTACCAATTCGACTATGCAAGATAGGTTTGGACAACATGTGCTTTATTATATCATAATGAGAAAAAACCATTACATCGATTGGCTTTATATAATATTTCAGCTTTACGCAAGAGAAGTACAAGCATAAACACAATTTTTCGATCATGGTGTATCGAGTTTCTGCATCATTTAACACCCTGCTTAAGTAAAATATGGCTCTTTCTTTGCTATCTTCATCTTCTTGAGCCAACATGCTTCCGATGGTTCCATCCGTGGCAGAGATGTACAGCTTCATTGGCTTTCCTCTTATAGGTGGTGCCATTATAGGTGGGCTAGACAAGTACGCTTTGAGTTCATCGAACGCTTTTTGATGCTCTGCTTCCCAGCGGAACGCATCTTCCTTTTTAAGTCGAAGAAGTGGGGAAAATGACTTGGTCTTCTCACTGAGGTTAGCAATGAATCTCCTTAGGAAGTTAATCTTTCCCAATAGTGATTGCAGTTGTTTCTTGCTGGTTGGTGGACTAGTGTCGAGAATGGCTTTAGCTTTGTTCTTGTTGATCTCGATGCCCTTTTTATGCACCACAAAACCCAAAAAATCACCTGCAATAACACCAAAGGCACATTTAAGGGGATTCATCTTCAAGCCATATTTTCTCATCCTCTCAAAGGATTTCCTTAGATGCAACAAATGGTCATCCCTTGATGGG
Organism: Lotus japonicus; assembly: GCF_012489685.1. Classification (NCBI taxonomy): domain Eukaryota; kingdom Viridiplantae; phylum Streptophyta; class Magnoliopsida; order Fabales; family Fabaceae; genus Lotus; species Lotus japonicus. The sequence goes on from NC_080043.1 coordinate 77,556,710, forward strand.
GATTTCACCACAATGTCATCAATATAAACCTGCATGAAGGTTTCTATAAAATCATGAAAAATGGTATTCATTACCCTTTGGTAGGTCGCGCCAGCGTTTTTCAACCCAAATGGCATGACCACCCACTCGTATGTCCCTAAGGCACCAGGACATCGAAAAGCTGTTTTCGACACGTCCTCTTCTGCTATGAAGATTTGGTTGTAGCCTGAGTAACCATCCAACAAGCTTAAGTATTCGTGACCAGCAGCTGAATCCACCATCATCTCAGCAATAGGCATGTGATACTCGTCTTTTGGAGTGACAGCGTTAAGATCTCGGAAATCTATGCAAACTCTCATCTTTCCATTCTTCTTGATTACTGGAACCACGTTGGCTAACCAGTCCACATATCGAGCTGTTCTGATAAATTTACACCTGAGGAGTCTTTCGATTTCTTCCTTGATTTTCACCAACACATCTGGATGGAACCTCCTGGGCAATTGCTTGACTGGTTTCTTGTCTTCTTTGATGGGTAACTTCAATTCCACCACTTCTCGACTGAGGCCAGGCATTTCATCGTAATCCCAAGCGAAACAATCTTTGAATTCCTTGAGTAATTTCACCATCCTGTCTTTTAGCTCCGGGTCAATGAGAGCACTGATGTACGTTGGCCTCTTTTCTAAACCATCACCCAGGTCCACTTCTTCTAAGGGGTCTTGCGCTTCCATTTTCTTGGAAACATCGACCACTGGCTTCTCGAAGCCCAATGGGCCGTCATCATAGATGCAATCTAGCCTCAGATTGCAAAGGTCCTCGAATCCGCATTCCTCGGCACTCTGCTCGTTTTCTTCTATGCACGTGTCATCCTTATTTGTTGTTGCCTCCTCCTGGGGTGTCAATTCGACGGGCAGGATTGAGACACTAGCTTCATCTATAGCCATTTCTTTGGCCATCCTCTCGGCCTCCAAGGCCGTTCTTATTTTGTTTTCGGCTGCGTAAGCCGAAATTCGAGCCATGCTCGAATTAATCATCTTTATCATTGGCTTGCCACCCAACAGTGGCATCTTTCTCTTCATCACTGTGCCATCCACTCATGGCATCAGGTTTGCATGCTTCATTGAGGTTTAGGCTCCGGATGGGATCCAACGTTACTGAGTACTCTGAGTAGGGGTTGAAGTATTGGCTAGCCACTGTGTCTAAAGGAGCAATTGTGGCTAAACTCTTCTCGAAATTCTTCTTACCAACGTAGCTTGTTTCTGCTAAATAGTAGCTTTGATCTGCTTGTACATTTTCGACAACTCCATCAGCTTTCCAAATGGATATACGTTGGTGTAAGGTCGAAGGCACTGCCCCCACGCCATGAATCCATTCTCTTCCCAGCAGCAAATTGTAATTGGCCTTTGAAGGGACCACAATGAACAATGTGGAACGGGCTACTGTTCCTACGGTTATGTTCAACATAATTGCCCCTAGGGAAGAACCTGTCTTTCCTTCATAATCAGAAAGCACCATGTCATGTGAGATTAGATCCGCTTTCGTTTTACCTAACTTCTTGAGCATAAATCCGGGCATGAGGTTGATTGCAGCTCCCCCGTCGACAAGGACTTTGTTAACACCCTTCTCCTCGACTCTGGCCCAAACAAATAGCGGTTTCAAATGGCTCTTCATTTGCTCGGTTGGCCTTTGGAAGATAGCTCTTTCATCTTCGACAGATCCTCTCTGCATCACATAATAACACAAAGGATTGTCATCTGGTTCGTCGTCGACATAGTAGTCTTCCTCGCTTTCAGTGACCTCTGAGATTCTATCGAATTCTGCAGGTAGGATGGACACGATGCAGATGATGTTAAGCTCTTCTCCATCATTGTCGTCGAAATCTTCGAGCATGTCTTCATCCTCATCTTCGACAACATCCTTCCCTTTTTCCTTAGCTGGATTTGGTGGTACGGTTGTTCCTTGTTTGATGGCGTGGTCCAGCTGGTTGATAATCGACGCCACACTAGGTTCATCGCGAGAGTTGTCTTCTGGCTTTATGTCCCATAGTGAACGGAACTTGCCACCTCTTTCCCTCTCAGCTTTCCTTTTCCTCAAAAAACGCCTGAACTGAGTCCTGGTCATTTGTTCAGGAACATAGTAGTTCCCAGAGCCATAGGAGTAGCTTCGTGACACACGGGAATTGTTGATGTAAGAGGATCCCTGGCCTAAGTCGATTTTCTGCCACTTAGGGTATGGTTTTGGCCTTGGAGGCGCTGGCCCGAACCATTGGTTTCTTGGCAATCCAGCATTGGGGAGGTAAGTTTGTCTTTATTGCTTGCTTTCTGGCCTTTATTGCCATCGAGTTCCTGGTCTCTCTCGACCCACTCCTCGTGAGGGTACTTCAGTCTCCTGGATAAAGGAGCCTTCCTCTGATAATGCCTTTTCATTTCTGAATCTTGATAGGCCTTGGCTGCGGATTTGTCGAAAACAGCGCTGGCATCGAGGGCACAGCATAACTTCTTTCTCGCCATTTTTGCTGCGGGATAGAAACTCGACAAGGATTTCTCCAGCCTTGGGGTAAACCTCTTCCAAGTTCACTTCTTCCTCAACCTCTGGTTCTTCGACAGCTATGTTTTCTTCTCTTACTTCTCCAGCGTCAAACCCAGACTCAGTTTTCGGAAATGTCGACCAGCCAATGTAGAAAGGCTCTACATAGTGGCCTCAGCTATCTGCAGTGGATCAGAGTCGATCTTCATTTGACCTTTGGCTTTTTCATCATATTTGAGTCTTCCTGAGTCCAATGCTCCCTGCACAAGGTCCCTGAAACGAACACATTGTGAGGTCCAATGACCAAAAAAGTTGTGATATTGCAATATTTCTTCCCTTTCCTTTGTTCAGGAGAAGGGAAGTTTTTGGTCTTTAGGGACCACAAGCAAACCATCAGACACAAGTATATCATAGATTGCATCGCATTTGGCCACATCAAAAGTATAAGTTTTCACAGCAGGAATCGTGTTCTTGGGGTTTTCCTCCCCAAGTTTGTTTTCACGTGGTTTCAATGCTTTACAAACATAAGGATCCCCTGGCTGAAGTTCAGCCAGATTGACGTCATTCAAATCGACGTCCGCCGGACTTCTCGATAGACACATGGACTCTGACCTACTGAATCCGCATCTATGTACGCTACCTTTTCCTTCTTTGGCCACTTAGTAGTCTTGGCCCTTTCCTCTGACTTTTCGGCCTTTAGCAATTCGATGTGCCTCACTCTATCTGCGAGTAAAGACATATCTCGAATATACTGAGTGTCGATTTTCTTTCTAATGGAATATTCTAGACCACCAGCGGCTAAGACAACTAGCTCGTGTTCAGGGACATGGGTGAAACATCGGGATTTAAGCATCCTAAACCTGTTTAGGTAATCATCAATAGACTCTGCTGGCTTTCTTTTAACACTAGCCAGATCCTTCAAACTTACTTTGCACTCTCCCCTAAAGAACTGTTCATGGAAAATTCTTTCCAACTGAGCCCATGTATGGACTGACCTAGGAGCGAGGGTGGGTGAACCAGGTAAATGCATTTTTGGTTAAAGAACTCGGGAAGTACTTCATTTTTAAATTTTCATTGATGGCTAAGTCTCCTGCTTCGATTTGGTACCTGGCTATGTGTTCTACCGTGGACTCTCCTGAATCCCCCGAGAACTTAGTGAATTTGGGGACCTTCCAGCCTCGAGGAAGTTCTGATTCGAGAACCTCCTCTGTAAAGGCTGACACAAAATGGGGTCTATTCGCGAAACCCACGTTGAAACCATGTTGGTTCAACAATTGCTCCACCACAGCAGCAACATTTTGTTGCCCCCAGCGTTCTGGTGTCGAATTCTTTCTAGCACACCATCAGCGTGTTCTTCCCTGTTTACCATATACACATTTTGCAATGGTGG